>NC_090741.1:131536655-131549155 GCF_036898095.1 Palaemon carinicauda | reverse complement strand
AATAAAATAAGGTCCCTAATTCCATCTAAGTTTTTTCTTTGTTTCCTCTAATGGTTATTTATCCCAGTATTCTAATAGTTTATCCTATAATTCAGTACAGAAAGAAATTTATCATAATTTGAGCGTTGTTCGTTTCTTCTATTACTTTTTTTTTTACCGATATCGGGTTGTCAGGCTCCTTAAAGATATACTGTAAAAACTAGATCCTGGGAGATCTTTCTCTCTGGTTGGGAATTTTTTTTCTTTTAGGTTGTTCACATTATCATTAAAATAAATATTTAGGCATAAACGGTGTGTTTGATTTTGGTTTTAGTTTGTGCTATTGAAATATCACATCCTTTAATATTATTATTATTATTATTATTATTATCATTATTATTATTATTATTATTATTATTAGTAGTAGTAGTAGTAGTAGTAGTAGTAGTAGTAGTAGTAGTAGTAGTAGTAATAACAATGATATTTTCATGAAATAGCTTTACATCATCAATATGAATCACATCAAGACTTACAGAAGGTTGTACGATAGAATTTCAAGCAGAAGTGGTGATAAAAAGAAACATAAGACACAATGCAAAAAAAGCTATAATATATCTAAGAATATATGACAAAAAAAAAAAAACGCTATGAGTCATATTCTGAACACCCGCTGTGTCATTAACTTCCAAATAATGTGTATATCTTGAAGGTTGCTCATTGAATGATAAATTTAATTGATTCCTATGAAGAAAAAAAAATCCCATACAGTACATTCACCGTTACATGTATCTACACGGGTAGATTTTGGGTAGTGCTTTAACCATCCTCACCCATTCACGTACCAACAAGACAAATTTAATTTAATTTTCTAACAGAGAGACCATTCGCATAGAGAAATAGCAAATATCATGAACCGATTTGTTTAATATGTTTACGCTAGACAGAGAGACAGACAGACTGAAAGGCAGACAGACACACTGACAATTAAGATAAGTTGCCCCGGGTTTTTAATTAAATAAGGCAAAATAAGTACTAAAAAAATAACAATAAAAAAAGGGGCAGTAAAAAGTAAACATTAAGCAGCAAATTATGTCGATTGTTTAGATTGGTTAAATACCAATATTTTAATCATATGTAACTAACAATAGTTACATTCAAAACGGGACCTCTAAAATAAAGCATTTAAAATTTTAGTCCTTTAATCAGCCTCTACTTGAATCCCAAGAGGGGGGAGACTATTATTCTCGTTTATTCCATCAACAGAATTCGAGTGGAAAGCGTATACAAAGCTTTCGGAAAATTTACTATGCCATCTTTGTCATTACCAAATACACGGTTGATAAAAGTAGAAAGTAAAATTCAGATAGGCTTAAATTTTTGGTGAAATCCTGAAAGAAAATACCTTTAAATAACTTCACATAACTGATTAAGAATTGTAAGCTTCCGTAGGAGGAATTACGTCTCTTTTCTTCCTTATGGATCTGTCAGCCATTTATTATAACAAGAATTGTGTGTAGGAAAAAACACTCGTCGCCTGTAGCCTATCTACATTTTTTTCCATTAAAGAGAGTTACAAAATCTTCAGAAAAAATACTTAGAGATTAAGGGGTGACTCGTTATATTCAAACAAGTGGGACCAATGAGGTAAAAGGGAAACATCTTAAAGCTTGTTATTCATAACCTTTTTTTTTTTCCTTTTTTTTTTGTACCTAGTAATATAGAACTTGGTTTGTCAGCCTATTCCTAGAATTTTTAACTTGGTTATTATCTCTTCTTCAAATCTTTATGAATATTGTTTCCCATAGGAAATCAAATTAGCACGACCTTTCATAATATTTTCCTCAGTCGTAAAGAAAAAGAAAAGAAAAAAAAATGCTCTGTACCCTCATTTTTATGTGTTCCCCTATGTTAAATAAAAACATCGAAACCTATGTCACTGGTTATTAGTAAATCGTGCTTCTGCACACAGAAACACAAAAACACACACACACAGACATATATATATATATATATATATATACATATATACATATATATATATATATATATATATAAATTAGTTACAGTTGTCAAAATCACATTTTTTATATTTAGAAATGTAGTTTAATTTTCATCTAACTTCTGTTTATATCATTTACTCTCGCAATTCTTTTTTATTTGATAACTATTTTCCGTTTACATTTACCTAGTATTTCTTACCACAAACCACAAATTCTTAGGCATTAATTTGTTTGGGAAATTTCTGTTATCACGCAATTCTAATCCCCATGTATATTTATATATATATATATATATATATATGTATATGTATATATATATATATATATATATATACACACACTCACACACACACACAGATATATATATATATATATATATAAAAACACAAACACACACACACACACACATATATATATATATATATGTATATATATATATATATATATGTATATATATATATATATATATACATATATATATATGTACATATAAATTTATATGATTTATATATATAAATATATATATATATATTTATTTATATATATATATATATATATATATATATAATGTATGTAAAATTACATATTTGAATCCATGACTTAAGAGGTCAATATGGAAGTTTGGAGCGAGTGTGAGAAATTCCATAGTCAGTCCTAACCAGGATGCAAAACTAAAGACACTGCTATTCAAATGCAATGTAACATTTTTCATGAAGAGTAAACACAACCAAGCCGTGAGAAAGAGTTGTCTCTTGAACGGATGTAAGTACCTTCCGGTATTAATGTTGTGTTTACAATAAATCATTAAGTGCTGAGATAACTAATTAGACTTTCACATCAATATGGATATTTTATTCAATTCCTGGTCAAGATGTCATACGGAACGGTCATCCGACCAAAATATCTATACTCCTGTGATGGAGATGTTATTAACTGTTTTTTAATGAAGTAAACTTTTTTAAAGTTAACTTACTTAGACTTATTCAGAAGAAGAAGTAACCTACCAAGTCTAACATTACACCACATTGAAGAGACATTTGACTAGAAACCTAATGTGTGTTTATAACAGTACCACGCTAACAATTGGTGGCAGCGGTGGGATTTCTAAGAACCAGATAAAGATCTTCAAGAACAAGCGTTCAACATAAATCAACTTTAGTATCATGAGAATCAACAGTAATGAATCTACAATTTTGACGAAGTATCTACGTCCACCGAAGAAATTAAAACATTTAATACCAACAAATAAATGTTATACAAACTGAGGAACTGGATCTTCAATCAACATCTTAAGAAAACCAAGGACTGACATTCAACGTTTACTAAACATTCGAGAATCATATCCAGGAAGCACTACATTCAACGGAAATCGGACCGAAAACATTCATCCAAACATCAATAAGAAACAAACCAGTGAGAGAGAGAGGAAATGAAGACATCACCCTATCCCCATATAAACCGAAGGTAAGTACATTTCTTTATTCATTTCAGTTTTAGACATTGAAGTGTAGTTATCACGAGTCAATCGTCCATTATTGCTGGGGTGAGTTATTTGTTAATCTTCATTTTTCCTTTCATTAAAAGAAACTGTATTCAACTTCGAATTCTCGTCGAGAATTTTTTCCTCTTTGTGCTAATTCCGTTTTCTTTCAGAAGTTCTCGGGAAATATCTTTATATATGTATCATTTTATTGGGGGATTAGGTTATGATCTTTGTTTGAATAGTATTTATGCGTTTACGCAGTGGACGTCTGTATTCATAAAGAGATTTTGATAGGATTGCAAGGGGTCGAAGAGATAAAAAACAAGTTAAAGTCAACATGACACCTCCTGTCAGCCCGAGTAACCCCACCCCCGGCCCGAGTAACCCCCATCCCGGCTCCCATTGTTACGTTAGTTTATGCCCGATCAGCTATCCTTCCTTTTCAAGGTCGGGTCAGCGGCTTCTTACCTCAGAATGTTGAGTCGTGGATTTCTTCCGTCGATGCCCATTTAAATACTAAACAAATTATAGACCCATTTGTACAATTACAAGAAGCTAAAAGTTTTATAGACTTTTCTAAAGGAGATGCGAGTGCGTATTTGAGGGGAGTTTCGTTTCAAGAAGCAGTTACATGGGATGATTTCAAAGTTAGGCTTCGTGCGGTCTATGGCGGTGAGGAAGCCTTGGATGTAGTTTTAACATTAAGAAATACACTTAATCAAGCCACTATGATTCGGCTTAATGTTATTGAGAGAGCAGCTCTAATTGCCAATAAGCTAAACGAGTATCAAGATATTTTAGGTAATTCCATGAAAGATTTCTTACGATTAATGTATTTAACTTGCATGACACTTATGTTGCCTGAAGCTTTAGTGCGGTGTTTTGATAAAAAGTTAACGCCAGCAAGTACAGAATTGGACGTATATAAACAGATAAAGAAACGCATGTGAAAGTTCAATAAGAAGAAATAGCCAAACGTCAATGTAGTTCAGAAACAAACAAACATGCCTATATGGACGACCTTGTAATCTTTTCCAATACCTTAGAAGAACATCTACGTAAACTAGAACTAGTACTACAGAGACTAAGACAACATAACTTAAGGGTTAAGATTAGTAAGTGTGAATTTTTCAAAACAGAATTGGTCTATTTGGGTTTTACGGTGTCTAGCCAAGGTCTTAAAGTAGTCCACGATAAGGTGTCAGCTATCCGTAACTTTCTGATACCTACTAATGTCAAGGGAATACAGCAATTTCTGGGGTGTAGTGGATATTACAGGCGTTTTATACGCAATTATTCAATAATAGCCACTCCCCTAACTGATCTTACGAAGAAGGGCGTAGATTTCATATGGTCTGAGCAGCATCAACAGGCGTTTAATACCTTGAAACATGAACTTTGTAGTTCGCCTATCTTAAAATTTCCTGACTTCGGTAAGGAATTCTTCATTGCAACAGACGCCTCAGACTTAGGAGTAGGTGGGGTATTGCTTCAGCAATATGAAAAACATTTTTTCCCGATAGCTTTTAATTCTCGAAAACTGAGAACTTCTGAAAGTAAGTATGCAGTAATAGACAAGGAAGGGCTAGCTATTGTTAATTCATTAGTGCATTTTAAGTTAATAATATACGGTTATCCCGTTAAGGTTCTTACTGATCATAAACCACTAACCGACTTCTTTAAAGGCTTCAGTCACAGCCCCAAACGAACTCGGTGGCATTTGATCATTCTAGACTTTGGCGCGAGAATCGGGTATTTACCAGGGAAAGCAAATATAATTGCTGATGCATTATCACGCAACAACGTGTCATCTTGTACGGAGCCTTTAGCTGAATTAATAAATATATCAACATCCATGCCTATTGTTAAAACTATATCTGAAAAAGAAGATCTGGGCTGGAGTGCTGAATTATTACAAACTGAGCAAAGAAAAGATCAGAAATTAGAAAAAATCATAAATGCTTTGGAAGGAAATCGTAAGGAAAGGGAATATATAAAGTATACGCAGCAGAATTATATAATCAAAGACAATATTCTGTGTAGATCCGTGACAAGGAAAACCCGCAATACACCACATGTGACTAACGACCAGGTAGTGGTACCAATCTCACTTATATCCACTGTCCTAAATTGGTTGCATGCGAACCCATTGCATGGACACCAGGGGTTCTCCATAATGCCACAGAAAGCCAAATCATTGTTTTATTGGCATACGATGCTTACAGATATAAAAAAAACACATAGCTAATTGTCGCACTTGTCAGGAAAACAAAGGGCACATGAAAACAACTGTCAGCCTAGGGACTTATCCCGTGCCCAATCAACCCTTTGAAAGGATACATTCAGATTTATTAACAGGATTTTACGAGACAGACAGAGGAAATAAGCACCTCTTAGTAATTGTAGATGCTTTGACTCGATATACGGAACTAATAGCGCTTAAAACTAAAACTGCGATTGAATGCGCTAGGAAGTTTTACGAGTGTTACATTTGTAAACATGGAATTCCACACATGATAATCTCAGACTCGGGTGGAGAATTTAATAATCACTTTCTTACCTCATTGTGTGAATTCCATAGCATAAAGAAAATCAATACCATGCAAATTAAAAAACATTTTAAAAACATTTAAAATATAAATAATTTTTTGGGCATCTAATAAAATATATAAGCCCTATATATAAAAATAATATATATATATATATATATATATATATATATATATATATACGAAACCGTGGTGCATGTAGGTACCAGGAATTCGTGTTTGTGCACTAAAATTATATCTTTACCGAGGTAACAAATATTCTTTATTAGTTACAGTATTATAATAATCTATATTTTTGACAAAGGTAACAACTATTCTTTAACAAGTTACCGAATCATATGTATATCAGTATTTTTTTTATTGGTACCATATAATCGTTTGCTAGCAATGAACCATATATATGATCTGTATTTACCATGCATTTTTTCTTTTTGATTTGACAATATCTTTTGGGTATGTAATTTTCTTTTAAATGTATCTATTTGAACATTCATCCTTAATCATTTGCTTATGGCTAAAGTTAAATATAAATATATATATATATATATATATATATATATATATCCAGTCACACTCCTAGTAAATATATTTTGAACGTGTCATTAAAATTCAATTAATTGAAAGTAGCTGACCGAGCTAATGTAATGTATGTAAAATTACATATTTAAATCCATGACCAAAGAGGTCAATATGGAAGTTAGGAGCGAGTGTGAGAAATTCCATAGTCAGTCCTAACCAGGATGCAAAACTAAAGACACTGCTATTCAAATGCAATGTAACATTTTTCATGAAGAGTAAACACAACCAAGCCGTGAGAAAGAGTTGTCTCTTGAACGGATGTAAGTACCTTCCGGTATTAATGTTGTGTTTACAATAAATCATTAAGTGCTGAGATAAATAATTAGACTTTCACATCAATATGGATATTTTAGTCAATTTCTGGTCAAGATGTCATACGGAACAGTCCTCCGACCAAACCATCTATACTCCTGTGATGGAGATGTTAATAACTGTTTTTAAAGAAATAAACTGTTTTGAAGTTAACTTACTTAGACTTATTCAGAAGAAGAAGTAACCTACCAAGTCTAACATTACACCACATTGAAGAGACATTTGACTAGAAACCTAATGTGTGTTCATAACAGTACCATGCTAACACACACACACACACATATATATATATATGTATATATATATATATATATATATATATATATATATGCTTGTGGCTGTTCTTTCGTGTATGTGTTGTGTGTGTAGTTTAAATTTGTAATAATTTTTTATTGATGCTTCATCGTATATCGATAAATCATTTTAGAGGAGATTCTATAGAAAATTTCCAGTAAATGTGAGGGGGAATCGACGAAGAAATACTTTACAATAGAGGGGACAAGTTAAATGAAAATAGGGAAAGAGAAATGTGGAAAACTCAAATGAAGATAAACGATGAGAAGCAATGGCAAAATGAATTGACAAGACAAATTGTCTTTGTGCTTCAAATATAATAAATTGGGTGAGCATGAAATGAAGCGTAATAAATATGAAGAAAACCATGATTCGAATAAAAAATAATGAATTCACTATTAGTAATTAGAACAGAAGATAAAGAGACTGACTGAATAATAAAAAATAAAAAAATAGGGTAATTAAAACAGACCAACAGATGAATGCTTCGTCTGACAGTCACTGAGATCTTTATAGCATCATTAGCAGGAGCCTTCCAAGATAATTGTGGACAATGAGCCGAAGAAATATAACAGATAACCAGATAAAAAATATGACTATTTCCCACACAAAAGTGGCATCAGAGACTTTCATACAAATTCAATTAACATTCTTGTGATAGTCCTGGACATACAGTACATGGTATAATTGCAGGTTACATGTTTTTTTTTACTTCTTCCATGCGGTTAGCCATTAGTGTACGGGGTAATGTAATAGTTACGGAAAATGCAAACCAAGTTTCCCACCAATATTTTAATGCTGAATGATGGACTAGTAGTTAAGTAATATTTCATTCACCTGATGAGGAAACGATGCTATGAGTGGAAAAGGGGAGAAGAAAAAGAGAGAGCGATTGCTTATAAAGAATGAATCAGAATGAGGAATAATTATGGACATTCCTAAATCTAATTATCACAAATAGCTTTGCTATGGAAAGTCCCATGTTTGCGCAAGTTCATTTATATCCATGATGGGTGAGTTAATTTCTTATTTTTTTTTTTTTGTTCATTTAGCAATTATGGACGTAATTATTCATGGGACTAATTTGTTCTTTAGTTGAGGTTACGTCATACGTCTAATTATTTTATATATATATATATATATATATATATATATATCTTATCAGGCTGCCAGCCAGACAATTTATCCCAGCAGTGAAGGAATGGTGAAAATTGATATATCGAAAGGGAGGAAAAATAGTGAGAGCAAGATTAAGGAGAGCTATGATAAACTTCAGGAACCTCACAAGGATGTCATTAGAAGCCATCCTACAAATTCGATCAAAATTCATATGGCTACTTTTCTATTAGACTATAATTAGTTACACACAAACACACATACACACACACACACACACACACATATATATATATATATATATATGTATATATATATATATATATATACATGTGTATATATATATATATATATATATGTATATGTATATATATATATATATATGTATATATATATACATATATATATATATATATATGTATATACACATTTATATATATATATATATATATACATACATATGTATATATACATATATATACATATATATATATATATATAAATGTGTATATACATATATATATATATATATACATATATATATATATATATATACATATATATATATATATATATACACATATACATATAAATATATATATATATATATATATATTTATATACACACATATATATATATATACACACACATATATATATATATATATATATGTGTATATGTATATATATATATATATATATATATGTATATATATATATATATATATATACATATATATATGCTTTAAATCCTCCTATTGGAGGCACTTTTAGGTATGATGCTAATAATAATAATAATAATAATAATAATAATAATAATAATAATAATAATAATAATAATGATAAAAATAATAATAATAATAATAATAATAATAATCATAATAATAATTTTATAAACAATACATTTAAAATATAATAACTTCAATATCTTCCATAACAACTATATTAGGGACTAATGATGGAATAGTAATTAGGTATTATTTCACTCAGTTGATGAGGTTACATTGGTTAGGTTAGGTTTGGTTTGGTTTGGTTAATTTGGTTAGGATAGGTTAGGTTCGATTAGGACAGAGAGAGAGAGAGAGAGAGAGAGAGAGAGAGAGAGAGAGAGAGGGGTGATGCTAGGTTAGGGGTAGGCAATGAGGTTAAGGGAGGAGGTGGAGTTAAATTAGGGGATACCCATTTAGAAGGGATAGATTCTTATGGACTGGAAGCATACATACCCGACTCTATATAAAATATACATTGAGCTGTAAAATTTTATGCCAGAAGAGGAGGCGGGAGACCTAATGGTGTGCCCCTTAACATGGTCCATGAACAACTGCACAATATGCAGATTTGAAGAAATAATGACTCAAAGGAATCATACTGAATTAAATTTCACAACCAAATTGGCCATGCCAGGATTTTTCACAGAAATTTTTCGTGTGTATCTTAGTGAGGGAACCTTTCATCGTGAAGCTAAAAAAAAAAATAGATACCAACCAGGTATCTTGCTCTTTCAAGGTAATATCCGGCAGATTCTTAACACATTTTTCAAAAAACTCTGCCATGCTAGTAAAAATGTCTTCAGGAAACGAAGCCTCATGTGAAATTTATGAAAATCCGACATACGCAATGGAGATTATTGACTGCATTTTATAATTGTTAGAATCAGGAAGTCAAAAGAGGTCAGTATTCAATTTGAAAATTTTCGCATCAGAATATTTGAAACTTTTAATTTCCAAGCTAGAGTAATTTAAACATCCAGATGACACTGTTTTACACTTACTCTCACAGATCATTGCCTGTGGCGAGAAGATGGATAGTCATGAAATGATTGGAATGAATGAGTATTTAGAAAATCCTCCTGCCATATTTAATTTAATTGGCCTAGTACGAACAGTTATGACATAAGCACATCTAAAAGTCAACCAGAAAGATATAAAGGCTTAAATGAGGCCGCCTCTCACAGATGCTAAAAATAAAGGTTCGTACATCAGTTGCTGTTTTTATAATGAATATGATCAGAAAGTGGTATATTTGGCCGAATAAGCCTTTGTTGATGTAAAAGATTATTGTCAACGCAATCTTTGCTGGGACACTTCATTAGGCAAGAAAAAATTCAATTTCATTAGGATGGAGGTGATTTTGAGCTTAGTTTGAAAACAGTTAAACGGTAACACAAAGCATTGATGTCGTAACACAATATCTTTAAACTTACGGCACTTGTTCTAAAATGTCTATTCGTAGAATTTGTAAACCCCTCTCAAAATAAAGCTCGGTTGCTCGATTCTTTATGCAAGGCACAGTTTTCTAGATAGGAGTATCAATAGGCGCTTATGACTCAGTAATCCCATAGAATCTGTAACAAATTTACATGGAAAAAAATTAATCTTTGGAAATTTCCAAGTTTGACCACCCATAAAATGGTTCTGGAGAGTTACTAGATATGATAAGATATAAGATACCCCCAACCTTTCGCATCAAGATCTCCAGCTTTAATCCCATTTGTCAACCTAACCTCCCTAAGTAAGGAGGTGATACCAGAAGACAAAGAACACAACGGCTTTTACAGCATTCTTACTTTGTTTACTGAATCATTTTAAAAACCCTGTGTACGAATATTAAGCGACATTACACATAGGTCATACTTAGCAACCATATAGGTCATCTATGGGGTATTTAATCGACACTCTCTCTCTCTCTCTCTCTCTCTCTCTCTCTCTCTCTCTCTCTCTCTCTCTCTCAAATGGAATATCACTGGAGTTCTGCCTAATAAGAATATATTAGTCCCGGATTGGGAATAGCTTATTACATCGTTACGGACAGGAAAAGACAAATATTATCTGAACATATATTTTCTTGGAATTCTATTGAAAAATCAGGAAATTGGACAATATTACGACGGCTATTTGTGAGAGCTTTGGAATATTAGTAATTCATCCAACAAGAGAGAGAGAGAGAGAGAGAGAGAGAGAGAGAGAGAGAGAGAGAGATCGGGGCACTGGTTACAAAGATTGTAGTCTTTTCTTACTGGTAAATTTGATCTGGTATTCATTGGATATTCTGGCGTAGAGAATTCATTTACTTCACCTATGGATCATAATTCTTTTGTTGAACAAAATTGTATAGTGATTAGTTAAGGGAGTATACTATTTTGCTAAGGATTCAAAAGTTGCTTATGTAATATCATGCACATATGATCATTGTTCAATTAACCTATTCTCCCATTCAAAGACCAAGGAGGATTAAGTAATGGCTTCAAGCTGACTACTGATGTACATCTACGTGTACCACCATCGGTCACACTATTTTATCTAATTTCTTTTTATCCTGATTTTTTGTTTATCATAGTTTTTACATGAACGTTTTATTTAAATGTTATTATTGTATCTTCAACATTTTTTTTCTTATTGTTCATTTATTTATAAACCTTGTTTCCTTTACTCACCGGCTATTTTTTCTTGTTGGCGAACTAGGGCTCATAGCATCATGCTTTTCCAACGAGGGTTGTAGCTCAGCTAATAATAATAATAATAATAATAATAATAATAATAATAATAATAATAATAATAATAATAATAATAATAATAATAATAATAATAATAATAATAGTAATAATAATGGAGCTATTTAGATATTTTTTGTGTCGTCCGGCTGTTTAGATAGAAAATTATTCAACCCCTCTCCGATTCTGGCAATACCATTCTTTGTCAACACAGATACCAAATGATCTATTCCTTACATATTCTTCTACTTTCTCACACATCTGTCAACAACCAATAAACCCGTTCACTTTTCTTTGTTCATGCTAGTAACACTTGTGATAATACAGCTCATACTTTGCACTTGGTAACGGTAAAATATATTCTTTAGCTATGGCAAGCAACTCTTCTAAGATATTCACATTTGGGAATCAAAAGCATGCTTTCTAGTTTTGTATTGTGCCATAGCAACTGTTTCCTGTCGCCCACTCTCTTTTGAGTTAGAATTCAGCTCAAAAGCTATCCTAGAGGGTACAACATTTTGTTTAGTGTGCTGGCTTCGGAGAGTTGACCAATATCATATGATGTCTTGTATTTTAGTTAAAATGTTGCATTCTTATTTACTCTACTGTCGTGTACATGATTATTTTATCATGATTTTTTTTTCAGTATGATGAAACCTTTTAGTTATTTTCAATTCAGAGACTTTTTTGGGATGAGC
>NC_090741.1:131526655-131531655 GCF_036898095.1 Palaemon carinicauda | reverse complement strand
ATACTGAGAACCGGATGTTGAGGAGCCACCGTCCTTGACATACAATCATACTATGAATTTTGTTAGGATTCAACTTCATTACCCCATAATTTGCACCATGCACTAATTTTAGCTAAATTTCTATTTAGGGATTCACCAAGCCCAGATCTACATTTAAGGGATGGAATTTATGCAAAGAGAGTAGCATCATATGCATATGCAACAAGCATGTTTTCTAAGCCAAACTACATGTCATGTTTATATAGTATGGAAAGTACTGGGCTAAGACCACTACCCTGAGGAACACCGGATATCACATTCCTATAATCACTATGGTGCCCATCGACAATTCTTTGAGATCTATTACTTAGAAAATCAATAATAATGCTAAGAAACAACCCACCCACTCCCAACTGTTTAGGTTTGAAAACAAGGAACTCATGATTAACACGGTCAAAGGCAGCGCTAAAATCAAGGCCAATCATACGAGCTTCCTGACCACAATCAAGGGATTTCTTTACAGCATTGGAGATTCTAAGTAGGGCATCACATGCATCCAGGCCTTTACGAAAACCAAATTGCAAACAAGGGAGTAGAGGATTACCTTCAGCAAACCTATTAAGACCTTTTGCCAGAAACGCTCAAAAACTTTATATAATATGAGAGTTATGGAAATTGGGCGGTAATCAGTGGGACTTGAGCTACCACAAACAAAATTTACATAGAGGTGTAACATTACCAATTCTCCAACAAGTGCTAAAAGCTCCACTTTTTGCTAACTTGAGCAAAATAACAGATAACTTTGGAGCTAAGAAATCTGCTGTCTTTATAAAAAATAAATGAAAAATACCATTTGGGTCTAAACCTCCATAAGCATCAATGTCCATCAGCAGAGCTTTAATCTCACGAGATCGAAAAGCTAAACTAGTTAGTTTAGCCTCAGGAAAACAGGAATGAGGAAGTTCAAGTTTTTCATTACTCTGTTTACTGTCAAAAACATCAGCCAAAAGGGTTGCTTTTTCCTTTGGACAGTGATGACTTAGCCATCTCGTTTAAGTAAAGGAGGAACTGTTGCATCTACACCAAAGAGGTCAGATTTATGGGTAGACCACCATTTATGTTCCTGAGTTGTACCAGAAAGGGTTTATTTTACGGTATTCCTTTTAAGTTGAGGTATAAACTCTCTGAGAAAAGCTCAAAGCTGAGAATAGTTATTCCAGGTCAAATCTGATCTGTTACCCTAACAAAGATGATAGGCCTCCTGCTTCTCCAAATAAGCACGCCTACAATCATCATTGAACCACGGTTTGTCCTTCACTCAGTACCTTAGCAAACAAGAATGGATACGCCTATCAATGATGTTGACTAGATTCTCATTCAAAGGGACAACAGGATCTACTATATAATTGTGACCAATTCAAGCACAAAAGATCAGGCAAAATCCCATTCCAGTCTGCTTGGGATATCATATAAATTTTACAAATGTATGATATATCAGGGACAGGCTGCTCAGTCTTCACTACTAATGAAATCAAGGTATGATCAGATGTCCCGACTGGAGAACCAACCTTACTAGTTATAATGACAGGGGCGTCAGTGTATACAAGGTCCAAGCAATTACCAGACCTGTGGATAGCTTCATTTATGATTTGCTCACAGAATGGCACATAGTAGGTTGATATTAAGAATAACAGAATGGTTCCCTAATGATTGCAGAAAAAGCAAGGGGAGGAGAAAAAAATGGCGAAGGATTGGCAAAATAAAAAAATTTGTTGATTTGGACTTATAAAGAAAGATTTTAATCAGACGCGAGTGGAAGACCATGTGTGAGACTTTTATCCTATATTAGACTAGTTATGGCTGATCTTAAGGATACATATATATATATATATATATATATATATATATATATATATATATATATATATATATATATATATATATACATACATACATATATATATATATATATATATATATATATATATATATATATATATATATATATATATATATATATATATATATATATATATATATATATACATATATGTATATACATATGTGCGTGTGTATATAATCAATTTTTAGAGAAATTATCCACAGTTCCGAAACTGATTACAAACGAAGACTTGTTAAAGACCTAGCATTTTCATATGAAAGGTATTGCAACTTGAATTTTTTTCGATATTCATTTTTATAATAGAACTCTTACTTATATTTCTTTTTGGAATTAATTTATCTTTTGAAAGAGACACCTCAACCTTTGATCTAACGTTAGCTAAAATCAAGAAAATATTCTGCCACCAAAAAATATTTATTGCCAACTAACAATCCCTGAGGTCCAGCTCAACTCTTTTTCAGATGAAAGACATTTTTCCTTTCAGAAATGGAAAGATTTTAAGTTTTTGGGGCTTTCGAGAGCCTGCGAACGTTTTGGACACTCGGAAATTAGTAAGACGAGTTTCAACATTTCTTTTCTTATTAAATTTCAGGGAAAGGAATTTTCAAGACGGTTGTACTCATGGAACTTCGTGGCTTATTTTATGCTATTTTCTCCTTTCCAAATAGAGCAAAAGAAAACCTATAAGGTGGGTGAATTTTTGTTGTTATCGATATGTTAAGCTTAGTTTTTTTTTTTTTTTATTAAACAATCGAGAGTAATTTTAAACATATCTATGATGCATCATTAGTTAGGATATACAATAATTATTTTGCATAAACGCAAATCTTTGCGAAACAGCTTAAAAATGTAACATAAAACATGTTCTTCATTACTTGACCACATCGATAAATCATAAATAAAGCTCACACGCGCTACATTTCTTTGTCTTGTCAGTGACATTCTTCAGTTGTTTAATTTCGGAAGTTTGGTGATAGGAGCCATCCAGCCTGGAAAAAGCTTTCTAAATATTTGATGTTATGTTTGATCTCCATTAGGACATTTTTGGCCGTTACCTCTCTTCGATGACAAAAGATCAGAATTGGCAATAAGTTTTGAAACTTGTAAACAAGAGACTTGAAAGGAGACTCAAGAAGAGATCACCAAAGAATTTTGGATTTTCTTTTACAGATTTATATTCTCACTTCACAGATTTCTACATTAGGTTTTCTTTTAAAAAAGATTTACGATAGTTTATACAAATGATAAACACTGGCCGATACAAATTCGAAAAGGATAGGTTAATTTTTTTTTGTTTTTGTTTAAAGAATCCCTTATTGATGCGTTAAAATATTCATTGTATGTTAGGTTACATTCATATATTTGTTGAGTGCAAAAAAATCTATGCATATTAAAGTTAAATATGCATTGCACATAGAATTAGCTTTCTAATGTGATACCATATGACATGATGTCTAAAACAATCTGTCTTCAGTAATACATTTTGCTTAATATTAATATTTGGCACGTAACGAATTGCAATTTCAGTGTATCCTCACTTCAACGTACAAAACTCGTGTTTCATCCCCATATTTTTGAAGTTCAGATTGAATTCTATGTTCTACATATAGTTAAGCTTCTAAAAATATAGACGGAGGGCCATTCTTGCATAAATACACTTTACCTAGACCTTCGTGATAGCTCTTAATTAATAAAAAACTATATTACCATACACGTCATAAATTCAGTCATTATATGAATACTTCATGTGAATTTACACAACATAATGGTACGGTTGTGATTGATTCTATTTATATATACGTCTATGCTCATACAATAGCTAATTGAATGATTTTAGTTTGACAAAAGAGAGAGAGAGAGAGAGAGAGAGAGAGAGAGAGAGAGAGAGAGAGAGAGAGAGAGAGAGAGAGAGAGAGAGAGACGGGAACATATAATCAAAATGATTGCATTTATGCCAGCTACGACTCTTGTTCATTTACATAACCTGCAAGAATATGTTATGTATGTTTTTATTAATTTAGAAAAACGGTTGAGTATCGTATACTATAGAATAACTGATATATGTCATTACTATAACATACATTTGTTAGTACATATTCTAAATTCTGAATTTTAAGGCCAAATTGACCTTTATTTTAAAGAAACATAGCAAACTTTTCCTTATTTTTTTAAAATCCGGTTTTCAAGTTTAAAATATGTTTTATTAAATATCCCCATTTTTTTCTTTCAGAAATGGAATCTTGACTGAAAGGCTGTAAAAAAATGGAATATTTAAACATTAAGATAAAAAAAAATTGTATTGGTTATAATGAATTTATTTTTTATAGAAGTTTCTAATAATATTACCATGTTCAAATACTGTATTTTTGCTTGTTTTTCTACCATCTATTTATTTAGCTCCGTTTAAGTAGTCGTTGTTTTTTAACTTTTTATTTTATTTGCGATATTTATTTTCTTTTACATTTAATTAGTAATAATGGAATCGTATTACGATTTTTTTTTTCTAATTCCTCATGTCTATAGATTATTACTACATAAAGGCATTGGCTAGGATGGAAGACATTTATAATCTGTGATGGCTTGTTGCTAAAATTAGTGGGTCTGCGGCTCCAGAAAATTTCGTAGCTTTTGCCTCCATATTTTGTTATAGGATACAAAAATATATAACATAATTTATCAAAAGAAAAAAAAATAGAATCCTAATACTATTACATTTTTTACTTACTATGAAAAATATTGTTGCAGGTTAAGTTTGATCCGTACATTTAAGATGAATAAGTTTTTCCTGTTTTAATTTGCTAGAAAAAATAAATATATTTCGTCATGATACTAGGATGACAACTGAGGAAATTTTTTCTCCATTGAAAGCAGTGCAAGTGCCTTCATTCTTTAGGAATTCATAGTGCTTCTTGGGACAATTAATATTGATTTAAGTTTCTAAAACGACATTTTGCACCGAAAATTGTCAAGAATACGGAGGAAAAATGTAAAGGAACTTAAAAAGATAAGAATCTGCAAGAATTACCTAATTCTACACTATATCACAATCAAAATTATAGTACACGGTTCTCTATCACAATACACGTGAAGTAAAAAGATATATCACTACATTAAACCA
>NC_090741.1:131514155-131521655 GCF_036898095.1 Palaemon carinicauda | reverse complement strand
ATATGTTTGGTACATGGCTCCACCCCCTAAAAAATTACCTAGTGTACATGTTAAATAGGGTCCCCGGATCTAGAGAAGCGAATTGTAGGCGGGTCTCATCTGGCAGGAGATAAGCAGGTTTTAGACGATTAATGGAGACCAAGTCTTCTTTGCCACGAATGTTTAGTAGAATGCTTTCGGACTCTGTCTGATTACAAGGAAAGGGCACGTGAAAGGGGGCCTTAGCGGTGGTTTGCTAGTGTCGTTTTGTAGGAACGCGTGCGTTACAGAGTGCAAGTCTGTCGGTCTGTGATGCTTTGCTGGGGGCTTGTATGTCTGGCATATGGGCTAGTGACGTATGGGCTGGAGATCGTCAGAAGAGGTTGCAGAAGGAAAAAATCGCCAAGGACAACCAATGGGTCGCCATAAACCATTTCAGCTGCCGAGACGTCGAGGGCGTCTAGGAAATGTCCTTAATCTCATGAGGACCCAGTGAAGCTGAGTAAACCAGTTAGAATCCTTGCAGCGGGACATCAAAGCTGCCTTGAGGGTGTGATGAAAATGTTCAACCAATCCATTGACACTGGGGTTGTAGGCAGTTGTCTGATGTAGGATGATGCCCAGGAGATTCGCTAATGATGTCCACAGTTCAGAGGTGAAAGTGGTACCCCGACAGAAGTAATATGCTCAGGGATACTAAATCTTGCAATCCATCCTGAGAGTAAGGCAGATGTACATGAAGCGGACGTTGAAGTTTCCATTGGAATGGCTTCAGGCCAACGAGTGGATCGGTCGATGACGGTAAACAGGTAATGATGTCCTTGTAATGTGGGCAGGGGGCCTACAACATCGACGTTAATGTGGGCGAAACGGCGCTGAGGTTGAGGAAAGGTGCCCACTCCTGAATCTATGTGTCAATGTACTTTGGACCCAATCCTCAGCATCCTTATAAATGCTGTGCCGAATGAACTTCGTCTTAAGCAGCTGTCCAGTAGAACGGCATGAGGGATGTGAAAGGCTGTGAATTAAATCAAAAACCTGTCAGCACATGGGTGTAGGAATCCAAGGTCTCAGTCTACAAGTACTGACATCAGAGAGGAGTGTGGTGTTGGAATCGTCGAGGGGGACGTCTTCCTATTGGAGGGATGTGCAGGATGTCCTACATGCTTGATACTCTGGATTCTGTTGTTGGGCTTCAGCCAAGGCGTTGTAATCCAACCCCAGTTGAACAGCAACCAACGTGTTTCTTGATAAGGCATCGGAAATGGGATTCATTTTCCCAGGGATGTGTTGAAGGGTGCAATTGTATTCAGCCACAGCAGAGAGATGTTGGGGTTAACGGGTCGACCAGGCGTCAGAATGTCTAGTGAAGGCGTGCACCTGAGGCATTTGGTCTGTGCGAGTTTTCGGATGAAGAAGGCAAATGGGAGGGGCGAGCCATTGACCACCTGTTCAAGTACTGTGCCAATAGCGACGTCGGTGGCATCAGTGGAGAGATGGAGAAGGGAATGTGGGATGGGAAAGTGAGAACAGCAGTGGTTAATAGGGCATTCTTTGCATTGATGAAGACCGCTTCTTGAAGGGGACCCCAATTCAGGTCTTTTGGTTTGCCTTTTAGGGAGGTGTAGAGGGGAGCAAGAGTGGCAGCAATGGCTGGCAGATGATAATAGTTGGTCATGCCTAAGAATTGGGGGTGTTTTGATTGGCTGCTACCTTCTCAGGGAGGGAATAGACTCCTTTAAGAGTGATGCAGTGCCCTAAGAACGACACTTCGCTGGCGCCAAAGGTACACTTGTCGTACCGGACTACAAGTCCGTTTTGTTGCAGGCGGTCGAGCATGATGCGCTGGTGATGGAGGTGTTCCTCTTTTGAGGAAGAGAACACAAGTATTTCGTCCACATAACATACAGAGAAGGGGAGGTCCCCGAAGATGCCATCCATGAGACATTGAAAAGTGGCCCCAGAATTATGAAGGCTAAAAAAGGAGTAATTGAAGGTGTATGTACCAAACGGAGTGGTGAAGGCGTTCTTGGGTATGTCTTCTGGTTTCATAGGCACCTGATAATACCCCTTCAGGATGTCAAGCGCGGAGAAAACCATCGCTTTGTGCAGGTAAGAGGTCCCGTTGGCGATGTTTTGGAGGGGGTAGTGATCCGGTTCTGTTTGCAAGTTCAGGCGGCTGTATCCCCGCAAAAACCGAGGGAGCCATCTCTCTTCAGAAGGATGTGAAAGGGTGACGACCATGGGCTGGAGGCCTTTTGGCAAAGGCCCATTTCCTCCATTTCTGAGAACGTTTGTTTGGCGGCTGCAAACCGATCCGGTGCCACACATGTGAATTTTGTGAAGACTGGCGGTCCCGTCGTCTTGATATGGTGATAAATACCGTGCTTGGCAGGAGCCGTTGTCGTTTGGCGAAGTTCTGAATGGAAAACTTCCTGGTACGACGGGAGGAGGTGGGTGTAGTCATCCGTGGGTGCGCTGATGTGGAGAGCGAGGTTAGAAGGGGCAGGTTGAAGGTGTCAACAAGTACGAGTCTGCCTTGACCAATTGTCGGTGAGCGACATCGACCAGAAGGTGTAAATCAGACAGAAAATCCGTATCGAGGATTGGCAATGTGACGTCAGCAACGAGAAACTTCTGATTAAATTTACGGTTTCCAAATGATAATGAGAGGTTCTCGTAACCATAGGTAGGCATTGCAGATCTGTTGGCAGCTACCAGTCAGACGTAGACAGACTACGTCATGTCCTGAATAGTTCACTTGGAAAAAGAAAACGACAAGCACCCGTGTCTACCAAAAATTGCACGCCCGTTCCTGCATCGTGTAAAAAGAAAAGATTAGAAACAAAGGAGGCCACTGCCATGTGTGATGGCCTACTTACAAGTTTTTCAGCCATTGACAATCCTTGGTACATTTCTTCGCGGCTGCCCCGCAAAACTGTGGTGGGCTTTTGGGTGGTGGGTGGTGGGTGGCTTTATCGCCGCTCTGGCACATAACGGGGTAAGCGCGTAAGTCCCACAGCATTCATGTCAGCTTTGGTTAGCATTGAATAGGCGTCCTCTTCGTCAGGAGTGGAGGCGTTGATGGAGGTCTTGGAGGTCATGAAGCGGCTGTCTATAATAGCGTCGGCTTTGGACATCAAGTCCTTTATGGGTAAACTATTGACATCGGGTATGGCATTGCGTACAGGCTCGAGGATAGCCGTCTGCGGCTAGTTGCAGGCAAGCGATAATGGTCATTTCCCTGAGGGGGAGCGAAGCCCTTTCGTCCCCCAACGGTTGTTGAGAGAGCTGAAAAAGCTTTGCTATACGGGCGGCTGGCGACTTCGAGTACTGCTGTAGAAAGTATGTTTTGAGGGCGTCATACGCTATTGGGGTGTCTCCTTGTTTACAAAGCCAGTCGGATATTTCCAGAAAGGTGTCTTCAGGTATCGCTGCGAGAACATAATCTGCTTAGTTTGTTCAGCGAGTCACGTCCATTATGCGGAACTTCATGCGCGATGAAACCAAGCAAACGCCTCTCCGCCCGCAAACGACAAAAGTTTCAATGGGGCAGTGCCAACTTTTGTGGAGTCTGCCATAGTACCAATGACGGCGTGTTACTGTGTATGTGTGTTATTGTCCATGTGTGTGTTTGTGTGTGTGAGTGTGTGTGTTTGTTTGTGTGTTGCTTGTGTGTAGTTTACATTTGAAGTAATTTTTTATTAATGCTTCATCGTATATCGATCAATCATTTCAGAGGGGATTCTATATAAAATTTCCAGTAAATATAAGGGGGAATCAACGGAGAAATACTCTAGAACAGAGGGGAGAAGTCAAATGAATGCGTAATTGTGGAAGACTTTAAA
Organism: Palaemon carinicauda; assembly: GCF_036898095.1. Lineage (NCBI taxonomy): Eukaryota > Metazoa > Arthropoda > Malacostraca > Decapoda > Palaemonidae > Palaemon > Palaemon carinicauda. The sequence continues at coordinate 131,517,828 of NC_090741.1, read as the reverse complement.
TCAAGGAAATAGAAGGGTGAAAAGCAATGGCAGAATAATTGCGATTCAAATAGAAGAAATTGAGAATAGGGATTAAAGCGTAAGAAATTTAATGAAAATCATCATAATTCGAAGAAAAAAAAATTATGAATTCACTATTAGTAATTCTAATAGATGAAATAGAAATTGACTGCATTGAAAATTCAAATAAGGAAAAAACGAAATAAGGTCATTAAAAAGGCCGATAATTATTTTTATTTTTTCTAACGTGAATAGATCTTTGACTTGTTTCCAAATACTTAATTTGAGTAGTTGGAATAGAAATATTTATTATTTGAAAGGTTAAAATATTGAGATAGACAACTTACAAAACTGTTGATAAAAGACAATTAAAGACAAAGTATAAACCAAATGATAACATAATTAGAATTTAGAAAACATTTTTCATTTAATGCAAAACTCAAGCAATTGGACTAGAAATAATGCTTTCCGGAAATTACGGATAAAAAATTAATGTTCTTTGTAATTTACCGGTCATTAATATGTAATAAAAAGTTGAAAGCTATTTAACATATCTTATTTGGTTCTGAAGATTGTTCATTAAAAAAATATACGTATGAAAACTTAAAAAATAAGCTAGATAAATTTATAAATCCATTGAATATGATTTAATAACAAGTATAATATATCATTGCTTCAAAATGTTTACTGAATTTATTAAAAAAATAAATATTTATGCTCCAAAATCTCCAAAATAAGCACAAGATTTGATGAAAGAAACAACTATTCCTAAGACCACAAGATATCAACTGTATGAATCTAATAAGCAAAACTACTTATCTCAATCACAGAAAATCCGTTGACTAAGCAAATAAATCCTATAAACAATAATTGGCTACATGTTGTTTAAAATAGGAGATAATTGCTGTCGAAATTGTGAAGATATAAAGAGAAACAGACGTAACTTCATTAAACAGTGATTTTCAGAGCAAAAGGAAAACCCAAATCATTGTGGCTCATGAAAATCCTGAATGTAGAAAGGGTTTGTGTGTGTGTGTTTCTTTTTTCTTAATTTTTTTGTTAATTGCAAAATTATGCATCGTAATTCTAAGATCAAATAATAATGTGTTATTTAGGTAAGACATTATCTTAGCACATCACCAATCTCATCATCATTAGAAGTAATAGTTGAGCAGGAGGAGTTATAGTATTCCATAAATAAGACATCTCTTGATTGATATATGACCTTATATACAATGTGAATCATTCAAGGTATAAAGCAGTCATCCATGTGTTTTTCCTCATGAATCTGGTTATCATTGTAATCTTATCAAAATTTCTGTTCGATTCCTCTTTTTTTTACGTTCTAATAAAAGTAACATTGTTATATTGATCTATACCAATAAGTGTTTTGAAATATCAATAATTGGTTTATAATCCAACTATACACATAAATACAAATAATACTGCTAATGGTAGGCTGCATATTCTTGTTAATGTATAAAATCATAGAAAATAAATAATGGGTCGACACTCAGTGTCTGAGAATAAATATGTAGAATATAAAAAAAAATCTTTCTCCACGATAAAGCAGAGTTTTTCTTTAATTAATTGTATACAAATATTACTAACTCTAGAGTCAGCTGTTCAATGGTACACTGTATTGTTGATTATGGACAAAATGTTTAAGACAACCACTACAACCTTCAAATCCCAATTCGTGGAGTTTTGCTTTATAATTGATAGCGTTTGATTAGGCCGTCAAGTTATAAATTAGAGGCAAAGTGAACACAAATAACTTAATTTCAACAGATAATTAGGTTATATACAAGCATTTGCAAACAAGAATGTCACAAAAATTAAGAGACTAATGCATGTAAGGGCAAGGTTAAACATTTTCTGTTATCAGTGAGAGATAGAGCTAGTTATATAAAAATTTAAATACTATCACAGTGTTTGAGATTTTGTGATACACATGTAGTCATTGGCTTCCCCATCCTTAAAAAAAGACACATATGAAATAAAATGTCATGCTCTTAAGAGGCATATTGTACACGGGACACCTTGAAGGAGATATGCAGGTTATAGTCGATTAATTGAGACCAAATCTTCTTTGCCCGAAGGTTAATATAAGAAAGCCTTTGGATTGCAAAAGGATAAAAAGGAAAGGGCCCATTTAAGGGGGACAGTAACAGGGATTCGCTAGTATTTGTGCACAGGAAAACTTTCCCTGCAGAGTGCAAATCTCTCGGTATGTGTATCTTAGGTGGGCCTTGTAAGCCTGAAGGATCGATTGATTGGTTATGAGTTTTCTGGCTTCCTGGTGTATGTCTGGAGGTATGGAGTAAATTTTCCCACAACGTGATTTAGGTGATGGAGATTGCCGGAGGAGGTCGCAAACGTGAAAGAATTCGTGAGGGATTACCAACAGTTTGCCGGATAACCATTTCAGCTGCCGAAAAATCTAGGACATCTCTAGAAGTGGTTCTTACTCATAGGAAGGCCAAGAGAAGCTGAGTAAACCAGTTGGAGTCATAGCATCGGATTATCAAAGCTGCTTTGAGGGTGCAATGTAAATGCTGGCAGCAGGGCTCTTAGCAGTTGTCTGATGTACGGTGATGCCCGGGAGATTAGCTAATGGAGTTCACAACTGAGAAGTAAAAGGGGTACCCCTAACTAATCTCACTATCTACCCTGAGAGTAAGGCAGATGTACATCAGGAGGACATTGTAGTTTGCATGGGAAAGGATTTTGGCCAACATATGGAGCGTTCAATGAAGGTAAACAGGCACCAATATCCTTATGATGTGGGTAGGGCACCTACTATGTCGGCGTGAGTATGGGTTACCCGATACTGAGGTGGAAGAGTGGTGCCCACTCCTTAATCCGTGTGTTAATGTATTTTCAATTTTGGCATGAAGTAAAGGCATGAACTCAATGCTTAGTATCCTTAGTAACGCCATGTCACATGAACTTCACCTTCAGTAGCTGTGCAGTAGATTGGAATGAGGGATGTGAAAGGATATTAATGAAATCAAATATCTCTCCATGCATGGGGCCATGTATCTTTGTTCATGGTCTACTACTACTGACGTCACAGAGGAGGGTGGCGTTGGTGTGATCGTGAGTGATGTCTTCCCAATGGAGAGATGTGCAGGATGTCTTATATGATTGGTACTCTTGATCTTTTCGCTGGGCTTCTGTAGGGGTTATAATCAAACCACAAGTGAATGGCAGCTAATGAGTTTCTTGACAGGGCATTGACAATACGATTCATTTCTCAGTAACGTGTTGAAGGGTACAATTATATTCATTCACTACTGAAATATATCGTCATTGACTTGCTTACTTGGCTTTGGACGGTCGAGTGAATGCATAAACCAGAGTCATATTATCCATGCAAAGGACGAAGGTTCTACCTTCTACGAAGATGAGACAGTGACGGACAGCCAAATGCACCAGCAGCTATAAGCAGTCGAAGGTACTTTGACTCCATTTTGTAATAGCAGCATTTGCCCTCAGTTGCACCTCGGCACGAATTGGCCTCTCCAGAAGTTTCATAGTTCCCATTTAGATGGGAAAATTCCATCCATTACTTTCGGAGTAGCCAGATTTTGCCTTGGTCAGTTTTGCACTGAAGAAGGACAATATCCAGGGCAAGCCATTGGCCATCTGCTTGAGTACTATAACAATA
>NC_090741.1:131494155-131509155 GCF_036898095.1 Palaemon carinicauda | reverse complement strand
GACAAAAATTAAGGCTGTTAGAGCAATTTAAAGAAAATATACTGCAAAATGTGCTTTTTTTAAATTTTTTTTATCATATTCAAGTCCTTTCAAGTGCATAACCAAAATTTATATACTGCTAATTCTCCTTTTTTTTTTTTTTTTTTTTTTTGAAGTACTTTAGCATAAAAAAAAAATCTGAAAAAAATGTAAAGTGATTCTTATGTTTTTTGTTTCCATAAAAACATTATCCTTATATAAGTTTCTATTATTTGCTTCTTGAAGGATGTTCTTGGTGCATATGTTAGATTTGATCTTTAGATTAAACCTCCTTTTTAGTTTATTGGTTATTCCTTCGAAACAATCACTAGTACTAAGAAATTCTTCTATGGTATATGCAATAAAGTTTCAATAACTAAACCTTTCTCTTACCCTAATTTCATTCAAGTCTTGTGAAGGCAAACATTTGGCACGCTTTTAACTCTATATAATATGTCCAGTTCTTCTAATTTCACTAAATACTTTTATACTCCTATTTATTTCTTATGGCTTCCTTAACGACACAGCAAGATCTTCTTCCAAAGACAGGTATATGACATCGTATGTTGCAGAGTTCAGTTTTCGAAGACAGCCTGTTTTAGTCCAGAAATTTTTAGTACCAACTGAAATGGAAGTAACTCCCTGTCACTGTGGCCAGATGTTCAACTGCTGGATACAGGGGGCACAGACGAGATTGTTTTATTCATGCTTTATTTTGGGCCAGTTTTATCACCACTAACTTGATATGGGTCGCCGTGACTAGCATAACTTTGCTGATCATGACTATATACATACATATACACACAAAAACAAAAAAACATTATATATATATATATATATATATATATATATATATATATATATATATATATATATATATATATATATATATATATATATATATACGTATGTATGTATATAAAATAAAAAGGAGGACGAAGAGTCTGGACAACATCTTTCAGTTTATTGGTGCCGACGTTTCGGGACTCATCCCATTGTCAAGGCTAAAATGACCATATAAAACTTTATAAGCAAAACTCAGTACAAATATATAAAATACAAAAAAGACTGTCTAAATTAAAATTTAAATTATAAACACAGTTCCAAATAAAATCTGGAGATAAAATAAAACTAAGAGAAAAGTATCTTAAAATTAAATATACAAAAGGTAAAATTGTCTAAGGAGACCAAACTGTCTGGAACAGACTAGAGATCAGGGTGACTATCTGAAGGACAGCATTCAGGAAGTAAATTCTAAATTTTTCGGCTTAAGCGATGTGGAGGGGGACAGAGGATAATTGGCTGTTTAGTTTAGGAGCCTTTTCTTTAATCATTAGCGACTCTAATATTAGTGGAGAGGAGTTGTTTGTCGCTTGAGCAATGATTTCAAAATTTTTATATGTATTGCTGGTCTTGCCTTTACTTGCATTTTCTCTGACGGTTGAGAATTCTTTGGATTTGAGTGCACATCCAGTTCTATGACTCACTTCCCGATGAGCATCTCTACGAACTTTCAGTAATCTTTTTGTGGAACCTACATAGTTTCCGAGATTACATCTCGGACAAGTAAACATATAGACCTCTGAAGAACGCATTAAATCGTGGAGAGAATACTTAATTCCAAACATGGATCCCACTATCAGGGGGTTCTTTAAAATAAGTTTAAAATCCAGACTCGGAAAATTTTTTTAAATGACTTATTTAATTTGTTTCCCATATTTTCCGTTATTAATAAAAGGCAAAGAGGCATAGAAAATAATTTTTGGTACTGTAGGAACTTGAAGTTTAGGTTGGTAATGTTTGGTCAGAAATTTGTTAACTTATCTATAAAATATTTTAGTTGGAAAACAGTTATCCTTGAAATGCTGCTTCAAAAAAATTATTTCATTATGAAAGGATGTCCAGTCAGACGAAATATAAAATGCCCTGCAGATCAGGGTTGTTACGGCATTTAACTTGAAATTATAAGAGCAAAAGCTAAAAAAATTGGTGCCTAAACCAGTGAACGTCTTTTTTTTCTAATTACGCTAGTTTCTAGACGTGTCTGCCCTCTTGAGATGTTAATGTCAGGATATGGTAACTTGTTATTTTCCTTATCCTCTGTAGTGAACTTGATGTTTGGATAAATGTTATTGATGAAATTTAAAAACTTAGCCGCATGTCCTTTTGCTTAAAAGTAGCTAACGTATCATCTAGGTAGCGTTTATAAAATATAGGTCTAAATAGCAAAGGACATAGGTCTAAAAACTGCTTCTCAAGATGACACATAAAAATATTGGCGAAGGTGGGCTCAAGAGGGCTACTCATAGCCAAAACATCAAGTTATTTAAACAACTTACCATCAAAAATAAAATAAGTGTCAATCACTGCAAGTTCAAGTAATTTTTTAAAATCAGACTTATTAACACTGTGATATAAGTATCAGAGAGGCAGAATTTGGCAGCGTATATTCATTTGAGGTAAGTGGTTGTAAAAGAGGCACAAGAAATTTGGCAATATTAAAATTTGGTGAATTATAAGCAGCTGAAATAGCTTGTGCCTCTTTTACAACCACTTACCTCAAATGTATATACGCTGCCGAATTCTGCCCTCTGATACCTGAAATCACCATTCAAAACAAGTGTAATTATATGGTTAGCTATGATGTTGAATCACTATTTACGAACGTGCCTTTACAAGAAACCATTGAAATAATTTTAAACAAACTTTTTCTTTTCCCAAACGACTTATATCACAGTTTTAATAAGCCTGATTTAAAAAAAAAAATTACTTGAACTTGCAGTGATTGACACTCATTTTATTTTTGATGGCAAGTTGTTTAAACAACTTGATGGTATGGCTATGGGTAGCTCTCTTGGGTCCACCTTTGCCTATATTTTTATGTGTCATCTTGAGGAGCAGTTTTTAGACCAATGTCCTTCGCTATTTGGACCTATATTTTATAAACGCTACTTAGATATGTTAGCTACTTTTGGGCTGAAGCCATGTCGTCCTGATGGAAGCTCCTATTAGTAGCTTCCTATGGGATATATGTACTACAGTGATATTCTCAGAGAAGTTACCTTTAGGTCTCCAAAATTCTAACTCCTGGTTCGAATATCCTTAAAATTTCTCTCAAGGATATCGCATAATAACAGGGGATGTATTCTTGACACGCCACATAGTAATCTGCGCCCTGAATAGCGTTTACGCTTCGAGGGTGAAATTGGCAAGATTAAAATGGGAGCCGTATCAAGGTTACCCTAGTTCCCATACTATTATTGAGTATCACAACAGTGCCATATCCAAGATGGCGGACATTCCTAATTCTGTAGCGATTTCGCAAGGTGGTGTTCCCTGTTGATCTGACCTTTTCTAATCGATTTTCAAGGATTATTATGCAATCTCCAGTTTCTTTCGCCTCTGGAAAGTTGATTATTGATTCTTTACAATGGGTGTAATTTAGCTCCTGTCTCACAGTGAAATTATAGTAATTTATTGTGATTAGGAGCTATGACTGTTACGGGAGGCGCCATGGGCGCTGCTGTTTGTTAGGCATTTGTTATTTAGTTAGTAGAACGACATTCCCAGTTGAAAGAGCATTAATAAATTAATTATATAAGCTATTTAAGGTTTTTATACTTGTGAAGATATTAATATGCATAAGTTTCCTTTTTCTGTGTCGATCGTATAAGACAGAGTTTCGGTGATTTAGGTAACCGAGATCTCGTCTTGCCTAGGTAACCTAACCTAGGTGATTTAATATACTGTCGACATTTCCTCAGTTACCCTCGTGTATTGGTTTATCAATTCAATGGAGATAGATATCTCCTTGAATTATTATATAAACCAATACTCGTCTCTACTGGAGTTTTAAGGGTAATCTCTCTTTCCCCCTGAGTGTAGCCTTAGGGTAAAACCCTAGTGGGTCGTCCCTCGAGTTTTCATTCAGGCATGACTAGCCTAGATTTTCTGTCCCTTCCCTTAACCGTAGATAGCAGGTTTTGGGATTCGGTCAGAACCTCAGAATATTTATTCTTGTGCCGACAGTAACCAACAGGGTGAATAGTCAATTCCCTGCCGGCTAGGCTACTGAGATAGGAGGCTACCCCTTCGTAGACCGCACTTGAAGTGGTTGTATGATGCCGCCACCTTCTCCCTGTGGTCTACTAGACTAGTCCTGTGCTCGCAGACCCTAGGCTGAAGAATAGTTATTCTTCTGAAGCCTAGGATGGAGTCGGCACTGGAACTCTCTTTCTCTCTCGTTGAGAGGAGGCGGCACTGCTACCGTCCCCTTAACTGTATTGGCTGACACACTCTTAAGGGTGTGTAGGGCCAGCAACATTGCCGGCTTCTTCCACACCTCATACAGGACCCTTTTCCATCCCCCTCTGTTCTTTGTGATGGCCGAGCCATTGTATTTCTTTGAGCCACCGTCCTGCAATCTCACCATTTGCCGGTGGATTGCTGGGGATGGCCAGACTCCTATTCAACAGCTGTTTTCCGACTGCCTGCGGCTATGCCGGCTGCTGACAGCCAAGACAACTACCGGCGGCCATGTTGGCTGCTGGCAGCCATGTCATCGGTCGGCAGTCATGACGGCTGCCAGCAGCTGACGGCTGCTGGCAGCCATGATGGCTGTTGATGGGGAGTCCCTTCTGTCACAAAGGTTCTTCAATCCTCCCCTGGACTGCCAGCCACAAGTTCTATTGCCGCGGTATAGCCGGCCACACCGGCACAGATAGGTGCTGACTCAGCTGGCAGTATGCCGACTGTACCAGTGCTGCCGGGTGCTAGCCTGTCGACTATGTGCCGGCCGGACCTTGCTGGCGATGGTACTGGTGGCTGGATGGAAGCCTGAATGTTACATTCTCCCCTTCCATTTGAACCTTCTTTCTGGAAAAAGGTAGTAAATTAGATATTGACATCCTTAATTAATGTATACAAATATAGTAATAAGGCAGCCTTCACTCCATGCTGTCTCTCTCTCTTTTAGCTAGCATGCTGGCTGCGCTGGCAGGGACTAGCTATGCTGGCAATATGCCGGCTGAATTACAGTATATGTTTATACAAGTAGTCAGTATATTTGCAGTATAGGATATACTGCAGATAGAAAAACTATTATATATATATATATATATATATATATATATATATATATATATATATATATATATATATATATATATATATATATATACTAGTAGTTATTTTCCAATATATCTTGGGTATTCTTGCCCGGGTGTTTGCTGAGACCAATCCTATATCAAAAGAATAGAATTTCTTCAATATTCTGATTTGAAATCAGTTTTCATATTACCCTACAATATTAGATAATGTAAAGGCTGGTGGTACTGCAATTCTAACCCTAAAAAGTTAGAACCCTTATCCTGAGTTTCCCTGAGCAGGAAACTCTATGATTTTAATATCGTAAGGGAAGGTCACAGAAAATGGGCTGGGTAGGAAACACAAATATATGTCTTTTATATTTCCTATTCCAGTCGGCGTCATGCCGGCTGGAACGTGCCGTCAGATGCTTGCCACAATGGCAGCACACTGGCTGTACTACATTATATATGATTATACAGTGGTCGGTATTTTGCAATATAGTATGTACTGCAAACAGAAAACTATAGTATGATTATACAGTGGTTAGTTTCTAACATATCTTGGGTATCCTTGTGCAGGCTTCTGCTGAGACCGTTCCTATATTGAAAGAATAGAATTCCTTCAATACTCTGATTAAAAATCAGTCATCATTACCCCACAGTGTTAAAGAGTAAAATGGCACAGTGACTTGTACACTTTTCTACCCCTAGGGGTTAGAACCCTTTCGTTGGAGTTCCTTGATAGAGGAATCTCCTTATAGTTAATTCAGAGGGGAGGTAACAGCATTTGCTTGCAAGAGATACACAAGTATGTTTCCCACTATCCCTTTCTAGCTTACTATCCTAAGCTATTTAGTTAAAAGATGACTTTTACATATTGTTTATCAGTGAGATAATCAATTGTATACTCATTCTGCTTTCCTTTATTTACAGGAGGAACCCCAGATGACATGTGTTGCAGTCTTCTGCAATATCAAGAGTAAGTACTTTAATGGTCATAATACATGTAGGTTTCATGCCCCCTGCATTATTATTTCCGAATCCCTGCATTATTGGAACCCCCAAGTTTTCAATGTATGTCGGACCTTAATGTCCGAGGGTTTCGCGAATCCCAAGTCGATAGAGTCTGGGGATGCAGCTCGTAAAAAACTACGCAACTGGGTGAGAGGATTCCAGAAAATTTCTCCGGGACCAGATCTACCAAATGATAGGATTCGTAGCTTACTATTCCTGACAGCAAGTAAGGAAATAGTGGTGCCCTAGGCACGATTCACACCTCCCTGCGGCCAGGTAGCCCTTGGGACAGAGGGCAGGAAGCCCCCACGGGAAGAGGTGGACAATGTCGTGTTGGAATTGCTTCCGTCTGTGCCGGCTCTAGAGCCATTAGCATCGACATCCTTACCCTAAACCCCTCTATTAGACGAAAAGGACCAATTACTGGCCCATATGAAAGGTCTAATAGAAATCTTTCGCAAACAAGACAAAAAGGAAGAAATTAATTTCAAGATAGAGCTCTGTGAAGCCCCACTTGTCACTCACCAAGGGTCATACAAATGACCCAGATATCAAGATCTTCCGACATGCTCCAAAACCAATCCCTTATGACGATTTTAAATGGCAAACTCTACATCTCGGAGAAGATGTGTGCTGTTCCTTTGAACAAAATGCAGATTTGGCCAAGCTTTGACGCTTTCCCTAAATGTTTCATTCGACTGAAGCATGAACCAACATCAAGAGAAGAAACGGAACTGAAGGAGGTCATGATTCTTGACCATGATAGGTCACAGGCTATCTTGTCAAGTAGCCTGAGAAAGGCGGGTTACTCGGTGTCGAAAGTGTTCACACTAAGTAACACACACCCTTCCTTTATTACTCCTGCTTCAATATCATTCCCCTTTACATGGAAGGCATTTAAATCTGTTGCCAAGGCAGTGAAGGCAGGTAGACCATGTCCTGCACTCGAGGAGTGCAAGCCTCTGTCACCAGCCTTTCCCATGCAGGAGAAGTGTTGGAAGGAAGTCCACTTAACCTTTCTAGTAGGAAGACTAGACGTGGATGTGGCTATACGACTGTTTAGCGAGAACCTCCCTAAACTTTCTGAGACAAAGGAGAGACTTGTAGCCTCCCTTTTCCTACAGAACTGCATAGAGTTGTGTTCAGCCCATCAAAGTACCCGAGATATGCTCATGGTCCTGGCCAAAATGTATATGGCCACCTTAGTAAAAGACCTTTATGCCTTTATGATGGCTAGAGAGCCTGTAGAGAGTTTGTTTTCGCTACCGCAACAGTAACAGTGAAAAACGAAACCAGGAAGCTAATATCTTCCAACCTCTGGGGTAGAGACCTCTTTCCCAACAAGTTAGTTAGAGAGGTGATTAAGAAGGCCACTACGGAGAACATAGGACTTCTCCAAAACTGGGGCATCTTTTCAAAGAGAAAGTCTTCCACGGATGTGGGTCCCCAACCTAAAAGGAAGACGGAAAAGTCTAGAAATTTTCCTTAGGCTGTTCAACAACATCCCACAGATACGATGACCGTGGTGCCACAGGCAAGCGGTTGAATATGTAAACCTTCTGATCAGGCGAAGCAAAGAGACACTTCTGGTAGGAGGGAGGCTCCTTCAGGATCGCTGGACCTTCGATCCTTGGGTCCAAAGCCTAATCAAGATGCGACTAGAATGGAAAATAGACATGCCTCCACCATCATTTCCTCAATTCTTCCTACACTCCAACCCCCACCTGGAAGAGTATATCTTAGAGCTCTAGAGCATACAGGTGGTAAGGAAAGTATAGTCCATCGAAGTCCAGGGAAGGCATTTTGGCGTTCACAAGAAGGGCTCAAGAAAACTCAGGGTCATTCTGGACTTGTTGCCACTCAACAAGTTCAAATGAAATAGCAAGTTCAGAATGTTAATCCTTCTGAACATAAGGACCTTATTTTTTTAAAAAAAGGTGTTCGCAGTCTTGTCAGACCTAAAAGATGTCTATTGGCAGGTTCCAGTCAGTCATCCCCTCTCCTCCTACCTAAGATTCTAGTTACAGAGGATAACCTATGTCCCAGGAAAGATATTTGTAGGACTAAACACAGTCCTAAGCATCTTCACGGGATTGACGGACACAGTCAGGCAAAAACCAAGCCAGAAATGGTTCAGGCAGCAATGTACCTGGACGAAAGGCTGGGGTGGGCATCACCCGAAGTGGCTGTTCTATGAGCATCCAAGGAAGTCAAAATAAGCTTCAAGAAGTCTCGATTCTCTCCAGCTCAAAGGCTTCAATGGTCAAAAAATCCATTGAAACCTGTGGTCACTATGGTAATCTGTCAGGATTCCAAGATGCTAACAGGGAGGAGTTCTGAACTCTCTCTCCAGTTCGCAATAGTGAGAGACCCATTGCTAAGTGCACAGCTGAAAGATGCATTAAGAGTCTGGAGAAGATATGCATCAAACGGTCAAAGAGATCTAAAACGACCGATATCGGTCTTTCCTTAATCGCTTCCCGAACAGATCAGACCTTCTCAGGCTGATCTGGGACATTGAAGCGATAATGAGACGTCAGATCCGACAAGGCTAGAGAGCGCCTCATATAGTTTAGGTGATGCTAGCCCTCCCTTACCTAAAAGGATGGCACCTATCAGCAGTTCATGTACAATTGATTCCCAATGTGACAGCGGATGCTCTACTCGAGCTCAAGCCGATAGAGTTAGAATGGTACACAGACGCAGACCTATTCTCTCCCAGATGGGAACAAGTCCCCGGGCTGCAGATCGACCTCTTTGTCACAAGCGTCATCAAGAATCTACCTCGATGTGTAGCCCCATACGAGGATCCTCTAGTGGAGATAACAGACATCATGTCTCTAGTATAGAAGGGATGGACTCGGGAATTCCTGTTCCTCACATCCAATATCCTGCTGAAGGTCCTCAACATGCTGAGATCCTCCCAGGGAGAAGTGGCTCTGTGAGCTCCCAAGTAGCCTAAGAGCAAGGCTGAGGCTGGCCCTAGATCTGAACCCAGGACTATCTCAGAAGGTTCAGAAGTTAATAGCCTTCGAATTATCACAGAACCCAAACCCTCTATTTCATGATTTTCTTGTCCTAGTGGTTAGGAAAAGATTTGGGATCTCAGAAGGCAACATAGAATTCTTAGAAGAATACAAGTCTAAGTCAACTAGAAGACAATATGAGTCATCTTGGAAAAAGTGGGCTGCTTTTGTAAAAGCAAAAGGACCGAAAGAAATTTCAATGAACTTCTGTCTGTCCTTCTTTGTCCACCTTTATAATCAAGGTCTGGCAGCCAACACAATATCTATGCGCAAGTCAGCCTTGACTAGACCTCTTCTATATGCCTTTCAAGTAGATCTGTCGAATGAAATCTTTAATAAGATTCCAAAGGCATGTGCAAGGCTTAGGCCTGCAGCACGCCCAAACCCCATTTCATGGTCTTTGGACAAGGTCCTACATTATGCCTCATCTGTGACCAATGAAGATTGTTCCCTCAAGGATCTAACCCAAAAGGTTATTTTTTTTGTTCTCTATAGTCTCCAGGGCTAGAGTTGGTGAAATAGTGGCCCTATCTAGAGATGAGAGCTACATTCAGTTCACAGAAGCGGGAGCACTGAATCTCTTTCCTGATCCAACCTTTCTCGCTAAGAACGAGCTACCCACTAAAAGATGGGGTCAATGGAGAATGTGCCCTCTGAAGGAAGATATCTCTCTATGTCCTGTAGAGTGTCTAAAGGTCTCTCTTTGTAGAACTTCAGACTTCAGGGGAGAACAGCTCTTCAAATGAGAAACCTCTGGATCAAATTTATCTCTACAACAACTGAGGGCGAAGCTCACGTACTTTATTCGCAGAGCTGATCCTGACAGTACTCCCGCAGGTCATGATCCGAGAAAGATTGCTTCATCACTGAACTTTTTTCAGTATATAGACTTTGAGCGTTTTTGCTCATAACTGAATGGAAATCATCCAGAGTGTTCTACAACCACTATGCTAAGCAAGTTCATTAACTGTAGCATTATGTGGTGGTGGCAGGTATTGTATTAAAACACGTCGTCTAATTCTGCGATGAACAGTTAATTGATTGGCACTGTCAATTAAAGGGAGTAGGTGTCAGCACTTTTAGTGTGATCCCCTTTTAAATGAGTGTTACCATGTTGACACTAAATCTGTTAAAAATTTCAGGTGTGGAATTATACAGATAACACTTGTGCCGCATGTACGTACGTAATAAACAGTGTCGATAGGATATAACATTTGCAGAAATTATGAGGGAAAATTTTATCAAAAATTTTTCTTCAGTCTGAGAGTGGCACTCATCATTTCTTCCCTTTCAAACAAAAGGGAAAATAATTTACTTCATTTATCATGCTACATTCGTTTTACTTGTTAATTCATTTAGTCATTTATTAGAAATAAATGTCTATTGGAATGTAATTGCGTCCTAATTCGCCCGACAATTTGCATATTTAAGATCCCAGAGTTCTTTGACTTACTCATGTAAGTAAACTTCATATCATTGTATGCTTGCAAACAATGGATATAAAGGACACTGATATTGTTTCGGCAATATATACAAACCGTGAGACCGTTTGTATACCCAGTATATACTTATGCTTGTTCATACATTATATGATAACCTTGAGGCCCCTTTTCTACCGTCTTGAATGACTCTTACCTGTAGGGGGCAGGAAGCACTAACATTTTTTATGGTTAGTGATGATGACGGATAACGGCAACGTCATCTGTCTCAAATAGTCCAGATGACCATAGAAATATTTTCCCAAAGTTAAGGCACTGATGAAAATCCACATATACATTAATGCTCTGGTATGCTTCCATCAGGACGACATAGCTTGAGCCCGAAAAACAGAATTTGAGCAAAGCGAAAAATCTATTTTTGGGTGAGATAGCCATGTCGTCCTGATGGACCCACCCTCCTTTTCTAAAGAAAAGATCTTCGAAGAATCTCTCCCGAAACTACTGTATCTGTAGCACCATGCTCAATGCTACAAGGAATGTACGCCATCTTGGATATGGTGCTGCTATGATACTCAATAGTACTATGGGAACTAGAGTAAACTTGATAAGGCTCCCCTTCTAATCTTGCCACTCTCCCCCTCGAAGCATGAACGCTATTTGGGGCGCAGATTGCTATATGGCGTGTCAAGAATACGTCCCCTGATATTATGCAATATCCTTGAGAGAAATTTTAAAGATATTCGCGCTAGGACTTAGAATTCTGGAGACCTAAAGGTAAATTCTCTGGGAATATCACTGTAAAACATATATCCCATAGGAAGCTACTAATAGGAACTTCCATCAGGACGACATGGCTATCGCACCCAAAAATAGATATTTCGATTTGCTCAAAATCCGTTTTTTCAAGCAAAAGGAAAAATGCTGCTAGGTTTTTTTATTTCATCAATAACGTTCATCCAATCATCTAGTTCACTATTGAGGAAGAAGAAAATAACAAGTTACCATATCATGACATTATCATCTCAAGAGGGCAGACACGTCTAGAAACTAGCGTATTTAGAAAAAAAGATGTTCACTGGTTTAGGCACCAATTTTTTTAGCTTTTGCTTTTATAATTTCAAGTTAAATGCTGTAACAACCCTGATCTGCAGGGTATTTTATCTTTAGTGTGACTGGACATCCTTTCATAATGAAATAATTTTTTTGAAGCAGCATTTCAAGGATAACTGTTTTCCAATTAAAATACTTTATAGATTAGTTAAAAAATTTTTGACCAAACATTACCAACCTAAACTTCAAGTTCCTACAGTACCAAAAATTATTTTCTATGCCTCTTTGCCTTTTATTAATAACGGAAAATATGGGAAACAAATTAAAAAACTCTTTTTAAACAATTTTCCGAGTCTGGATTTTAAACTTATTTCTAAGAAACCTCTGACAGTGGGATCCATGTTTAGAATTAAGGATTCGCTCCCCGATCTAATGCATTCATCAGTGGTCCTTATGTTTACTTGTCCGAGATTTAATCTCGGAAATTATGTGGGTTCCACAAAAAGATTGCTGAAAGTTCGTAGAGATGCTCATCGGGGAGTGAGTCATAGAACTGGATGTGCGCTCAAAACCAAAGAATTCTCAACCATCAGAGAACATGTAAGTAAATGCAGGACATGCATTACATATAAAAACTTTGAAATCATTGCTCAAGCGCCAAACAACTCCTCTCTACTAATATTAAAGTCGTTATTGATGAAAGAAAAGGCTACTAAACTAAACAGCCAATTATCTCTGTCCCCCTCCACATCCCTTAAGTCAACAAATTTAGAATTTTCTTTTTGAATGCTGTCCTTCAGATAGTCACCCAGTTCCCTAGTCTGTTTCTGACAGGTTGGTCTCCCTAGAAAATTTAAGTTTTTGTATATTTAATTTTAAGATACTCTTCTCTTAGTTAATTTTATTTTATCTCCAGATTTTACTTGTAACTGTGTTTGTAATTTCAATTTCAATTTTGACAGTCTTTTTGGTATTTTATATATCTTTACTGAGTTTTGCTGATAATGTTTTATATATCCATTTTAGCCTTGATAATGGGATGAGTCCCGAAACGTTGGCACCAATAAACTGAAAGATGTTGTCCAGACTCTTTGTCCTCCTATTTATACTATCTTTGAAGCTTGCCAGAGCAGCGACAACCTCAATACATTATATATATATATATATATATATGTGTGTGTGTGTGTGTATATAAACATATATATATATATATATATATATATATATATATATATATATATATATATATATATATATATATATATATATATATAATATATATATATATATATATATATATATATATATATATATATATATATATATATATATATATATATATATATATATATATATATATATATATATATATATATATATATATATATATATATATATATATATATATATATATATATATATATATATATATATATATATATATATATATATCCCCTCTGATGGTCCAGCACTTTGCTGCAGTAGAGGGGCTTGAGTGTACCAATGATGGTCTGGGCAATGGCGGTGGGGTAGTTTATCCACCCTGGCAGGCTCAACCATACCGCTAAGGCCAGTTCTGAGAGACCAGACCAAGACTGGACCCCTATAGGCCTTCTCCTTCATTTTAAGATAGGCAAAGGCTAGGAGAAGGAAAACTCCAAAATCAAACCAAACAAGACCCCAACGGCGGAGCTTCCCAGCGCGGGCGGAAGAGGGCAATGCCTGTCGGGCAGGCAACAAGGCGGGCCTTGACATAACAAGAACCCAGCAGCCCGATGCAACCAACATCGGAGAAGCCGCCTGTCTCATATGTCTTGAGCCGCGGTGAAAATGATGTGGGCCAAGTGTGTGTGCGTGGCCGTTGCAAAGCCACGACCACCCAAAACAATATACCTAGCTACTGGCATTCTGTCGTTTCCTCCACCCTTCTTCATCTCTTTCTCACCATCATCATCATCATCATCACCACCAGCAAGTCCTGAGGCGACAGCACCGTGGGTGAAGGGGGCAGGCCTGGATAGCTGGAAGCCCTTAGCCCACGACTGCACTCAGGCGACGAGTCTAAGATTCAGTCGCTCTCTGGTGACGGTGCCGTGACACCAGAGTTCGGCAGCTGGACCCGTGACTGGGCTGGCCTATTGAGGACACCGCAGCCCACCCCACATGGGGAGGCCCCTAGAAAAGGTGGGGTAAACATCGGACACGGCAAACCCGTCTGGTCACCTCACCGCGGCTGGCGGACATCCCACTAATGCGGTCGAAATAACAAGAAAAAAATATTAACCTTAGGTGCGTTGAACATCCGCACCCTCCTAGACGTGACGAACACCAACCGCCCGGAACGGCGTACAGCCCTCGTCTTCAAGGAGCTAGCCCGCTTCAATGTTGATGTGGCGGCTCTTAGCGAGACCAGACTACCCGAAGAGGGCAACATCAGGGAAGCTGGAACAGGCTACACCATCTTCTGGAAAGGCAAGGCCCTAGAGGAGCCTCGCATCCACGGTGTCGGCTTCGCCATCCGTTCCCAGCTAGTGCAGCAGCACAACCTCGCTCCCAAGGCCATCAGTGAGCGCCTGATGACTGTCCGCATCCCCACCACGCGGGACAGACATCTCACCCTGATCTCTGTCTACGCCCCGACTATGACCTCAACCGATGATAACAAAGCTGCCTTCTACACCTAGCTCGACCGCACCATCCAGGCAGTGCCCGCCAATGACAAGCTCGTTGTGCTTGGCGACTTTAACGCCCGAGTAGGCAAAGACCATCGCCTGTGGGAGGTAATCATCGGCCGCCATGGCATTGGAAATTGCAACGCCAATGGCCAACTCCTACTGGGTCTGTGTGCAGAACACCAACTTGTGGTAACCAACACCATCTTCCAGTTACCAAAGCGACAAAAGACCACATGGAGACACCCACGGTCTAAACACTGGCACACCCTGGACTACGTCCTGACCAGAGCCAGAGACCGAGGAGACGTCCGCATCACCCGATCCATGCCCGGAGCGGACGACTGCTGGACGGACCACAGATTCCTCATCTCCCGACTCTCCGTGACGACCCTACGACCACCCAGAAGGGCACCTGACAGCGTACCACACCAACGCTTTGATTGTAGTAAGCTCCGCAACCCACAGGTGGCACAGAACTACAAGGAGGCCTGCGAACAATACCTCGCAGACCCTGTGGGTCAGGCCACTGTCGAGCACCACTGGACCACCCTCAGAAACGCCATGGCCCGTGCCGCGTAGGAAACACTAGGCTACACCACCAAGAAACGGCAGGATTGGTTTGATGAGAATGATGCTACCATCTCTCTTTTCATTGAAACCAAACGACAAGCACGCCTGACTTTGGAAAACC
>NC_090741.1:131474155-131486655 GCF_036898095.1 Palaemon carinicauda | reverse complement strand
AGTGGTAAGGCACTTGTTTCATAAAGGATAATAGAACAATCTGTTTATATTTTCTAACGCACGTTTTAGTTTGTTTGAATTTTTGCTACATTTTTGCTTGCAGGTGCTGGTATATAACTTTATTATCTGTTAAATAAAGGTTACTTGTATTCTCCTCGTCTCCATATTAGATCCTAACAGTTACATTGCGACATGCATGACTACCAGAGTGACTACTCAACGACGCCTTTATTGACATCCCATTAGGCCTACCCTTTTTACAATGCCACCAACCTATATAGTCAAGCGTCTTCAGCTCTCTTAATATTGGTGGTAGACCAAAAGGCTTTGCCTACCCTCAGGGAAATGACCAGAAGCGATCCTTTGCAACCTGCTGCAAACAGCTCTCCCGGCAAGTAAACCTATTTCGAGGCCTTTGGGTTTGACCCATAAACAAGCTTGTACACGCCGCTATCAACGAAGTCGATACCTTGCTCATGAAGGACCTGATGACCAAAGTCGACTCCCTTATGCACAGGCAACTCATCAAACCTGCCAAGCTTCCACATATACCACCCCTTGCCAATGCCTCAACTAACGTCAACCGCAGTTCTACTCCAGATTCGTCGTTGTTGATAATCAACGATCTATCATTTTCTTTATATGTCCTTCTCACATCCATTTCTTATACTTACATATGTGAATATTCTCTACTTTAGTTGGCTCTAGTATCATTGTTGCTGATTTTTCTGTCTTACTGTTATTGTCATCAATATTCGTTCTATTGCTCGTTGAATTGTAACTAGTTTACGATCTAAGGCTTTAGTAACTTTTTAAGTTTTTTATGTATAAGTTCATATTAGTACGACCATCTAATTAGATACTCTTCCTTCTAAAGGAAGTAGCATTTTAATTTTCATGATATCATTTGTTTACCAAAATCTTTCTATCATATGATTATACTTCTACTATTTCCAGTGTCATATCCTGGGAAACTCTTACTGTCGGTCCTAAGCACATATATTCATTAACTATCTTCCACAACTCTTATTTTTTGTCGCTCTGAATTTTCATTGAATGCTATTTTATATTATATATTCTCAGTCCAACAATTCTGACGTTTGTATTTATATTTTCTATGATATTTTGCGAAGTTTCACATGATTCGCTGAATATAACTATTTCTTTTGTAAAGCTATCTTTTTTTGCTATTCCTTATTAGTGTTACCTAGTTATTTTCCCAATGAAGATTCTTGGAAATTCCTTCTAGGAACGGAGTATTTTCAATATTTTCCTGTAGTTTTAGGATAGCTGTATATCAAGTATTAAGATATTTCAATGCTGTAACATAATATTCATCTATTCCTTGATCTTTGGTGGGTTTCATAGCAGTTGGAGTTTTGACAGAATGAAAATCTTTATCATACCCTGTAATTTCCCTACAAAGTGGTTTGCAATAGTTCTATAACCTGCCTGTTTTTTTAGGTGAACGAAGTTTAGGTGTTTTTCTAATAGTTACTAATTCCGTGTTTTTGGTAAATTCTGGTATTCAAAGAAAGTTTATAATAACATGTTTAACTTATGCTGAGTGTAATTTATCCCAATTTGTGTTAAAATATGTGAATAATTACAAAATTACAAAGTGTGCATCCGAAAATAAGCTGCTGTCGTTGACTTCGGCTGATTGGGATATTAAATTTAGACTTACCATGACGATACTTTATAAATACATTTATTCTTTCTCATTGTTTATTGACAAAACATATATCTGATGGAGAAATAAAGGTTAGTAAATAAGTTTTGATTCACATTACTTGGTAATTATTTGAGAACAATGAAGGTGTTCGGACAAAAATACTTCCGACCAATCAGGTATTAGGAACCTTTCCGAGCTAAAAGGGCACTCATTTGTGTTGGTGCAAATATGCACCGCTAAAAAATATAGACTGTAGTGTATCTTCGTTTACCATAAATGAGAAATCAACAGCTTAAAGAATTTCAGATATCTGAGTCTTCATTCATATTTTAGCTCGAATCCAAAGTGTTTTTAGGTGATTCTATGACAACATACAGGTAATCTTTTAACCATACCAATTTGTTTCAAAACCAGTGATGAATCCCCTTCATCGTAAAGAGATTTTAAATGCCCTTTTTCATATTTGAGAATAAGAAATACTGTGATTACCTGTCCTTACACTTTACTGATCAATATATATGAACGATCCATTACCGTATTGTGTCATGGAAAACGTTTCTATGCATTTATTTCAATAGACTATAATTGGAACGTTTGTGAAGTCTCATACCCATAAGATGTTATAGGTAACATTTACCAAGGCACCATTCCCAAAGTTTGTTATAAGCAACATTGGTGAACGTCCATTTTTCATAGCTTGTCATAATTCATCTCTGGTAAAAGCTCCATTTCCATAGGTTCTTGTAGCTAACAATTGTGGTGGCCCAATGATCTGCTGACATGATCACCGCTTTTGTAGCTATAATTTCTTATGTGTAGGGTGGTTAACGATATGCAGGAACCATCACAAGGGCTGTTTTGGACAAAGTTTGTTACGATCCCTTTCAATAGAATGTTTTACCAAAATTTATGAAAGATTTATTTTCACAGGGCTATTCTTGTCTTCTTTTGTTAGGGTTTCAATCCTATGGGCTTCCATGAATAGTGTTCATGAAAGCTTCGTTCCCCTAGGCTGTTGCTACTGATGTTCATTATGATATTAATGAGAACCTTTTGTTATGAACTCTTAATTGATGGTGACGAGTCCACAGATTCTTTATCTACCATAAAGCCCTTACCACTATGATATTGAGTAGTACTCGTACCAGAACAAAAACAATCCAAGGAATTTCCTCAAAGAGAAGGATACAGAGACTAAACGAACACTAAATTATTTATTACAATTAATAACTTAAAATTACAAAGAAATCCCCTGAAGACTCTACTTTAGGGAAGAAAAAACTGATTATGACAATTCCACAAAGATACATTCGCCCAGCCAACTGGCACACTAAAGTAAAAGAAAAAGTTAGTAGGTAGAGATAGAAACCACATATGCACGGGTCGTTGTGATAGAAGGAGACAAAGTAAGAAAATAACCTTAAACCTAATCAATTCACAGAGTTAAATAACAATGAAAAAACATTGTGATTACTGAAAATAAACAACACCCAGCTAATATCAATTAACTATTCTTCCACAAATCCTATTCCCTTAGCAACATGTCACGTAGTTTCATCTCCAACCGTAAATTTCAGCAATGTCACAAAGTTGGAACACTCAACATAAGTCGTTTGTGGGTAGGAATGGTCACGACAAATCACACAGGGTCCTGATCTTACCCTTTTCTCCACCCCTTGGAGGCCCCTTAATGACCCCAGAGGTTCAGCAAGCCGAGGGCAAGGGCAACGACGGATGAGGGTCGCATCCAAAAGTATGAAATGCAAGGAAGGGCATCACACGGCCCCTTAAATGAACTGAAGAGACGTCAGCAAAATACAGTTCATAGGGGGTGGTAAGGAACACCTCCAAGATGCCACCAGCTGCAAAAACATCAAGTAAGTCTTCAGAATATTTCATCAAACTTGCCACAAGCCGTCAGGAAATATGGGAGCTAAAAACCTCTCTATATGGAGCCGCTAACTGCAGTTTTTTCACTCCAAAGGGCCCACATCACCAGCGAAGATGAAAACAAAACAGGCGACGAACAGCCGAAAGACCATCAACATGAAAAGATAAATACACTTATTTGGGTGACGTACCAAATTAAAACTACAACTACTCTTTGAGGGGAGGAAAACATCCCAAGTCCAGCCTTCTAAAGACATAAACAAAACTGGACAAAAACAAGCAAAAATCTACTTTAAAGTGGGAAAACAAATGCACAGCAAAATAAAAAAAAAAAATAATTAAATACGTTAACGCCATTAAACCCCCCCACCAAAGAGAACAAAAATTATCTAAAAGAATTTTTGTTTTTTCAAAAATTGAAAGTGCTAACGAAATAAAATTACTTTGCACAGTAAGAAACAGAGGTGGAAGCCTAAAAAAAAAAAATAAAGAATGATTATTATTGCAGAAAATTCATTCTATTGTAAAGGACCTAGACAAAACGTCGGGAATTACATTATCCCTGCCAGGTATATGCTTTATCTCGAGATCATAATCTTGGAGGGTCAAACTCCACCAAAGAATTTGCCTGTTTTTATCTTTGAAGCGTTGGATAAAGACTAAGGGGTTGTGGTCAGTATAAACTACAATAGGATAGTTAGAATTTCTTAAATAAACATCAAAATGGGCCAATGCCTTTATTAGTCCCAATGAATCCTTTTTTATTTTAGAATATTTTCTTTCTGCTGTCAACAATTTCTTGGAGAAGTAAGCAACAGGGTGCAGCATTCCCTTGTCATACTCTTGTAATAGAACAGCACCGAGTCAAAAGTCGCTAGCATCGGTACCTAACCTGAAAGGCAATTTAAAATCTGGGGAGCATAATAATGGGTGACTAATCAAGGTGGCTTTCAGTCTTTCGAAAGCCCCCTGACAATCAGCAGACCAGTTAATTTTAACACCTTTCTTTAACAGGTTTGTGAGAGGGTTAGCTATGTCAGAAAAATTGCAAATAGATTTGCTATAGTATACGACCATGCATAGAAATCGCCTAACGCCCCTTTTATTAAGAGGTACCGGAAAATCTGCACATTAGCCTTCTTAGGGGCGACCTTACCCAGGCCCACCTCATGACCGAGGTAAATTACCTTTCCCTGAGCGATATCGCTCTTTTTCAGATTTACCACTAGGCCAGCCTTCAGCAAAACCTGAAACAAAGCTCTCAATCTTTTAAGATGAGTCTTCCAATCACTATAAATGATAAGGTCATCAATGTAGACAACACAGCCCTCCAAATTCTGTGTTATGTAATTCATCAACCTTTGGAAGGTAGCAGCTGCATTTTTCATTCCGAATGGCATTACTTTGCTTTCGAAAAGGCCGTCACCTGTCACAAAGGGTGAAATCCGTCTTGCCCGGGGTGGAAGACCTACCTACCAATAGCCTTTTAAAAGATCCAATTTTGTCTAAAATTTGCCAGACCCAACACGACCAATACAGTCTTCCACCCTGGGTAGAGGAAAGGAATCTGTTCTGGTTACAACATTTATCTTTTTATAATGGAAGCATAGACGGTGTTGTCCACCTTCTTTTTTAACTAACACCACAGGCGAACTCCATGGACTATTGCTGGGTACAATTAAATCATTATCTAACATATATTGCACCTCCTCTGTCACTATGTCTCTCTTTACTGGGCTAAGTCGGTAGGGGCATTGTTTAATATGCTTTGAATCCCCCACATCCACATCATGTTCTAGAACCGTAGTCCTACCTGGAGTGTCTTGAAAAATATCTCTGTATTCATTAAGCAGGTTAATTAATGATAGAGACCTGTCGTGATCCAAATACTGATATTTAATTTGTAAATTATTAAAAATTTCAGAATTGCTGTTCAATGCATCATGTGTAACAGATAATTTATTATTAACTACTGATTCTACTGTATCTACTTCTGTGTCTACTTCTACATTAACTAAGGTGACGGAATCCACGTCTACATTTCCAACTTATTCTACTTCTCTACTTACATAAGTTTTGAGCATATTAATGATATACTCGAGTTTTTTTTCCACTTACCTGGGGTCATTATCAAATAATTGACATTATTATATTTCTTCATAACCATCCAGGGCCCTGAAAACTGTGCCCTCAAAGGATTTCCAGGGAAGGGCATCAAAACTAAAACACTATCTACAGGTTTAAACACCCTTTCTATAGTCCCAACATAGTATTTCTTTTTTATCACCACCTGGCTTTCTTTTAAATTCTCCTTAGCAAACTCCCAAGCCTTTCTTAATTTTTCTTGAAGTCCTGACAAATAATCAAGAATGTTGATCTCGGGAGTCTCCCCCTCCAAATATTCACATACAACTTCCAAAGGCCCATGCACACAATGCCCGAAAACAAGCTCGAAAGGAGAGTATCCCAAATCCTCATTAGGAACGGAACGAATGGCAAATAAGGCATACGGGACCTCCTTATCCCAATCTCTTCCTGACTCCATGCAAAACTTCCTCTAAATAGACTTTAAAGTCTGGTGGAACCGTTCCACCTGGCCATGACTCTCAGGATGATATGAGGAAGAGGTAATGTGTCTTACCCGTAATTCAGACATTTTATTCTTAAAATACTTGCTTGTGAAATTAGTAGCACAATCAGATTGCAAAGTGCGAAGTATACCAACTTAGTAAAGAAGCCAATTAAATTAGCGACGATCTTTTCACTCCGAATACTCCTCATGGGAATAGCCTCCGGGAAGCGAGACATCCGATCCACAATTGTTGATAAATACTCATTACCACTGCGCGTCCGCGGGAGAGGACCAACAACATCGATCACCACCTCCCCAAAAGACTCCCTAACTGAAGGTATGGGAATGAGTGGGGCTTTACATATCTTTTGGTTGGGCTTCCCCACCAACTGACACACTTTGCAAGAAAGTACACAGTGCTTTATATCTCGTCGCTTTTTGGGCCAATAAAATGTTGTGGACCTTCTGAAGCATTTTACTGACCTCAAAATGCCCAGCAAGATTATTTTTATGAGCCAAGAACAAAATTTTGTTCCTATACGCATCAAGAACTACCAACTGACGAGAAACTTCTACCTGGTCAGCAGGTGTAACAGCTGACCCACTAACCCTCTAAAGTAACCCTTCCTCTTTACAGAATACTGGCTTAGATAAATCACTAATATCACTACTAATTACTTCATTAAATTCAACAGTCTGGGCTTTTCTAAAGGTTTTGGAATCCCACACCATGTCTCGAAAATTAAGTATACCCTTTGTCACAAAGTCAGTCTTATATCCATCAATCACATCCAAATCCAACTTAACCTCGGCCAGGTCAACCTCTTTTGCCTTTGACCTTGTTATCACAGAGATAGGTTTTAAAATATCATCTATAAGATAGTGGTCATCCCCTACTTCGACCACAGAGAGAATTGGAAAGATACAAGATTCATCTGTAATAGACAAATCGTTAGCAAAAATTACATCTATCTTGGGAATTGGCAAACTATCAACAACAGCCAACTTTACCTCACCTGAAAAATAATTAGTATCAAGAAAAATGGTTTCTCATGGGTATGAATCCACTCTGTTCGGGAAACCACTCAATACGACATACTCATCATTCCTATATACATATCCATCCGGGACAGACCCTTGTAAAATTAATGACTTGCAGCCCTAGTATCTCTCAATACTTTAACATTTGTCCCAATCTGTTTAGTCTTATCCGTGAAAATAGATCCGTCAGTTATGTACTTACAAAATCTAAGTTATCTAGGTTCGCCTTCCTTTGGCGGTTCAGCTGCTGTTACAACACTGACAGGTTTCGGGTTTCTTTCAAAATATTTCCTTCTTGAGAAACACTGAGACTCGACGTGACCTCTTCTACTATACCAATATCAGACTATTCCTACTAGTATCAACATAACTGCAAGAAATACCATTATTTAAAGTACTACTAGTTTTATTATCATTATCTCTATTCCTATTAATCGTATTTCTGTCAAAATCAGGTTTCTCCGACTCCTGTTATCTGTTTTGGTTATTCCTTCTCCAACTACCAGTGAAAAATTTCTTATTGTTTACAGATACTTTCCTAGTTACCTTTTTCTGCTTGTGGGCGAGGGAGTACTCATCCGATGCAATAGCGATCTCCTGCAAGGAGTCCAGTTTTAACTCATCCAAATGTAATTTTAACTCCCTAACCACAGTCTTTTTAAATTCCTTTACCAAAATTAATTCTTTTAATTTAGAAAAATTATCAATATCCCTTGACTTCAACCAGTCCTCACAAAACTGCTCTTTCTGCCTTGCATATTCCACAAATGTCATCCCGGACTCTTTCTTAAAATTGCAAAATTTCGGCCTATAGGCCTCAGGAGGTAAATCATAGGCCTTAACAATTAGGGCTTTCACTGTGTCATAATCGTTACAAAGATCTTCCTTAAGTGTGTTATATACACGCTGAGCCTTCCCTTTTAATCGACAGTGAATCATAGTGGTCCACATGTCCTTTGGCCAAACCAACCTTTTAAGTATCCTCTCAAAAGAAGTGAAAAATTCCGGAACATCTTTCTCATTGAACAAAGGTACCAATTTCAACGCTGATATTACATTAAAATTATCCCCAGGACTACTATTTCTTTTATTACTACTGTTACGTACTCTCTGCAAGATAATCTCGTGTTCCCTTTCCTTAGCTTTTTCTTCAATTTGCATTTGCATGGCTTTTAACTCTAACTCTTTAATCTTCGCTTCCTCCCTCAAAATACTGATTCTCAATTCACTTACCTGATGAATGTTACTTTTATCTAGTTCCTAGTTTCCATCGTTAGTGACTTTGCCCTGTTCTTCATCTTTGTTCATATGTGAAACACTTACTCTATTTTGGTACTCTTTAGCAGCTTTTAGTTCTTCTTTAAGTAACTGCCCCTTAGGAATTTCTGATGGCATTTCCAAAAGCTAAAACTGAGACAAGAACCACAACTCCTCTCGTTTCAAATAAAAAATATTGTCTTTCCAATCAGGGTTACTGAAAATTCAGCGGCAGCCTTCTCAACCTGAATCTCGAAATAAGGCATATTCTAAGTTAAAAGAGGAATGAGGAAGAGAGGGGGGCGGGGAGAAAATACTCCTATCACTTAAAAGCCAATCAAGCAAAACTATCCTCCCACTTTTCTCTGCACTCCTCCTCGAGAAAATCCTGTGAACGTTGATGTCTGGTAATAGATCCTGTCACGGTCACCATTTATGTTATGACCTCTTAATAGATGGTGGCGAGTTCACAGATTCTTTATCTACCATAAAGCCCTTACCACTACGATAATGAGTACTACTCATACCAGTACAAAAACAATCCAAGGAATTTCTTCAAAGAGAAGGATACAGAGACTAAATAAACACTTAATTATTTATTACAATTAATAACTTAAAATCACAAAGAAATCCCTTGAAGACTCTACTTTAGGGAAGAAAAAAAATGATGATTACAATTCCACAAAGACATTCGCCTAGCTAACTAGCACACTAAAGTAAAAGAAAAAGTTAGTAGGTAGAGATAGAAACCACATATGCACGGGTCGTTGTGATAGAAAGAGACAAAGTAGGAAAATAACCTTAAACCTAATTAATTCACACAGTTAAATGACAATGAAAAAACATTGTGATTACTGAAAATGAACATCACCTAGCTAATATCAATTAACTATTCCTCTACAAATCCTATTCCCTTAGCAACATGTCACGTAGTTTCATCTCCAAGCATAAATTTCAGCAGTGCCACAAAGTAGGAACACTCAACATAAGTCGTTTATGGGTAGAATGGTCACGACAAATCACCCAGGGTCTCCGATCTTACCCTTTTCTCTGCCCTTGGGAGGCCCCTTAACCACTACAGAGGTTCAGCAAGCTGAGGGCAAGGGCTACGACGGATGAGGCTCGCATCCAAAAGTATAAAATGCAAGGAAGGGCATCACACGGCCCCTTACACGAACTGAGAAAACTTCAGCAAAATACAGTTCATAGGGGGTGGCAAGGAACACCTCCAAGATGCCACCAGCTGCAAAAACATCGAGGACGTCTTCAGAATATTTCACCAAACTTGCCACAAGCCGTCAGGAAATATGGGAGCTGAAAACCTCTTTATACGGAGCTGCTAACTGCCGTTTTTTCACTCCGAAGGGACCCACATCACCAACGGAGATGAAAACAAAACAGGCGATGAACAGTCTAAAGACCATCAACATGAAAGGTTAAAAACACTTACAAGGGTGACGTACCAATTTGAAACTACAGCTACTCATTGAGGGGAGGAAAACATCCCAAGTACAGCCTTCAAAAGACATAAACAAACCTGGACAAAAACAAGCAAAAATCTACTTTAAAATGGGAAATCAAATGCAGAGCCAAAATAAAAAGAATAAATTAGATATGTTAACTCCATTACACTATGAAAGTGGGACATTCACAAATTTTGCAATGAAAGCCTTTGCGAATGGCAGGCTTTCATTGCAAAGTTTGTGAATGTACCATTTTCATAGGCTTTCCTTAATATCATCATATCATCTACTGAGACTAAATTCCATAGTGACACTTAAATCAAAGGATTCTATTGCAAAAACCTGCCATTGCCAACGTTTCTAAAGGTATCATTCCCAAAAACTTATGTTGCTAATGTTTGTGAAGGCCTGGTTATTTTAAGAAGTCATTGTCAACGTTTATAAAGGTCACAATCCCATGAAATGTCTTTTCCAGCAATTATGGAGGTCCTCTTCTCAATGGTTAGCGTTACCAGAGTTTACTGTATGTAGGTCACATTACCCTAGGACATCCTTGCCATCATTTATAAATTTCCATTTACAATTGTGTTCGGTTTCTGCGTACGTGAATGTCTCCATTCCCATATATTTCCATTGCCAATGCTTGTGAAGGTCAGATATCTATGAGCACTAATGGCTAATATTTACATTGGCCCCATTCCAATAAGATACTGTCACCAGCATTTATGGTGGTTGTTACACATTAGTTAGCGAGCAGGTCCCAAAGCACTGAAAACTACAGTTCTACCTCTAAGTTATTTTACTGCTAAAAACAGCTCAGTAGCATAAGGTAAATCATGTGAGGCTTATAAAATAGATCATGAGCTTAAAAACCCCTGTCCCATGATAACTGGCACTTTAAAACCCGCACCTATATCAGTATTTACCAAGATAGCATAAGTTGTCCTAGCGAACATCTGCAGGGTCACTCTTACAAATGCAAAGAGCTATAGACAAGAAAATAATATGAAACATTCCTTTTTTGTTACAGTAGACTGAAGCCCAGTAAAGCTTCATGATCACTGATATTTAGATCGTTTGCCGTCGGTAAACCACAGAATTAAAAAATGAAGAGAATGGTATAATTTCACATCAAAAGATGCTAACCAAAGCCCAAATAAGCAACGTTCAAGTGGAATGAACCTTCTCATGAAAGACTCGGTAACAATGAATAGAGCAAGAAGCAGAGTAGGCAAGACTGGAAGCAATACCTACAAATAGGGACTCCCGCTCACCAGTGAGTGTCCATGTGGTCATCTAATGCAAATAGTGCAGCATGTCCTTAGTGATTATCAACTGAGCCACATCTGTATACCCGAAAGACCTACTGGGCACTAACAAAGGTAGTAAACAATGCATTCCATATTGACGCGTTTAGATGTAATAATGATAGTCTCAGTAGCATAGGCGCTCATTGGCTATGTTTATGATTGTTCTATTCCCAACGGCTGTCATAAATTTAACTAATGATATTGAATGTTTCATTCCTATCGTCTTTTATTGCCAACATTTATGAAGATCCCACTCCCATCGGTGGTTGTTATCAAACTTTTTTAGGGTACTGTCTCATAGGGCACCATTCCGACTTTCATGACACTCCTATTTCCATTGTGTGCCATTACCAGCGTTAAGGCTGTGATTGACTGAAATTTTCTGGTATTTTTTCCACACGCTATCATTGCTATCATTTATGAACAACCAATTACTGTAAGTTGTCATTAGCAATAATTGGGAATTGCATATTCCCAAAGGCTATCATTTGCATTGCATATAAAGGACATCTTACAAATTATCTGTAACCATGTGTGCTAATCTTCCAATTCCAAAAGCAGTTTTGCAAACATTTATGAAGGTCCCATTCCCGTAAGTGCATGAATGTCTCACTCTAAAAGGTTATCATTACTGATGTATCTTAGTATCCTAACAACTTGAGATTTCATCATTAATGTTCTGAAATACCTCATCCTCACAGCCTCGCATTACCTCTGCTTGTGAAGGTTCTTTTCTTATAGGGTTTCACCGTTAACGTTAAAAAAATTCCATTCCGTTACACTGCTATTGCCAACGTTTTTTAGGATTTTATTCCCCTAAGCTATATTTCCATTTTTAAAGAAGCTCCCCCTACCACAGACAGTCATTATCAATTACTATGGATTTCTCATTACCAATGTTTTAGCATACAGCATTCCTGTTGGCTGTTATTACCAATGTTTGCAAGGGTCCCATTATTACTGGCTCCCATTATAAATAATAACAAAGTTATATTATCAACGGCTAATATCTTATAGTTTAAGAAGGTCTTATTTCTTGAGACCGAGTTTACCTTTGTATGTAAAGGTTGTATTCAGATAAGATCTTATTGCTCATATTTATTAGGGCTCCAATCCAAAGGGCTGTCATTGCTACCGTTCAAGGTCCAATTTTTACAAGGAGCCCTCACAAATGTGTATGCAAGTCCCATTACTATATATCATCATTGATAATATCTACAAAGGTCCTACATGCAAAAGCTCTCTCCATTAACTGTTATAATGGATCCCTTTCCATAACCTGTCATGACCAA
>NC_090741.1:131465695-131468655 GCF_036898095.1 Palaemon carinicauda | reverse complement strand
GTTAATTGTAACCGGTGTGTTATCAGTTGAACAGGAAATTTCCTGTTGCATTGAACCTAAAATAATTGATATATATTCTTTTCACCTGTTAACTGTTAACCAGTAAGGTGTCGGTTGAACAAGAAATTTCCTGTTACATTGAATTTTTGTATATAAAGGCAAGTAACTGTAATAAAAGTTACTCAGTTCTTTTCATCCTGCCTTTGAGTCACAACCTTCTCTCGGCTCGTCACATTGGCGACCCCGGAAGTCGACTCGCTCCTCCTGCCTTCCACCCCCCCTCGCCCCTCCGTCGTTGGTACTTTGGCGGACTCTATGGAAGTTGGCGCTAAGGCTCCCACATTTGAACTTTGGTCTTTCGCCAGCAGAGAGGCGTTTGCTTAGTTTCAGTGCGCAGAAGTTCAGTTTCGCATCAAGGGCGTGACTCGCTCAACCACCAAAGCGAGATTATGTTCTCGCGGCGATACCCGAGGACACCTTTCTGGATATATCTGACTGGCTTTGAGAACAAGGAGACACCCCAATAGCGTATGACGCCCTCAAAACATACCTTGTGCAGCAGTACTCGCCGTCGTCAGCCGCCCGTATAGCAAAGCTTTATCACCTCTGTCAACAATCGTTGCAGGACCAAAGGGCTTCGCTCGCCCCTCAGGGAAATGACCAGTATCGCTCGAAGTCAGCCTGCCGCAGACGGCTCTCCTCATGAGGTGAACCTACTTTGTGCACTTTGCATACGCCGTTTACCCGAACCTGTAATCGCTGCCATACCAGATGTCGATAGTTCTTACCCATAAAGGACTTGATGACCAAAGCCGACGCCCTTATAGACAGTAACTTCATGACACTTCTAACACCTCCATCAACGCGTCCACTCCTGACAAAGAGAGACACCTATTCAACTTCAAACCGAAGTTCTGACGAGAATGCCGCAGGACGCCCAAGCCTATGAAAGCCGTAGGACACACACGCCTATGAATGCCGTAGGACTCATATGCCTATGAATGCCGTAGGACACGCCTATGAATTCCCGTAGGACACACAAGCCTATGAATTACCGTAGGACACACACTGCCTACCCCATGACGAGCTTGGAGCATCAGCAAAAGCCACCCATCATCCACCACCTTCGCCTCGCGCCCCAACCATCAACTTCTACAGCCACTCACTGCCGCTAATCGGCCCGCAATTCTTAACTATTAACCACTCCAGATTCAGGGTGCCCTATTTAACATGTACAGATATATTATATTTTAGGAAGAGAGCCATGTACCAACCATGTGGACAAACGATCTTACATAGTAACGACATTTCATTTTGTGTCGTATATTATGCTTGTATCTTCAAGTACTAAAAAGAACCTGAATTAACATGAAGCTTTTTCCTCACTGTTAATTGTTAACTAGTGTGGTATAGAGAATGACAAGAAATTTCCTGTTCCCAATTGAACCTGAAATAATATATGTGTTTTTCTTACCGTTAACTGTTAGCCAGTGCGGTGTCGGTTAAACAAGAAAATTTCCTGTTGCATTGAGTTTTTGTATATAAAGGCGAGTGTCTGTAATAAAGTTACTCAGTTGCTTTCATCCTGCCTTTGAATCATAACCTTTTCTTGGCTCGTCACAATATGCAAGGGAATAATTCATTTTATATACCGGAAAGCGGAGGAAGACCTTGGTGAACCGAAGAATGAATGTTGAAGTATTCATTAGAAAATTCAAGAGATTGAAAACCCACTGAATATGATTTAATTATTATAGAGATTTATTTGGCCGGAAATGAATTGAATTCCTGAATACTTACAAGATTATTTTATTAAATGTGTCATGAAGAAGTAAAACTTAATGAAGGGGAGCTAAGAGTTTTGGTGAAAATGGCAAAAAAGGAGATCTGATAATCATAGACGCATCACACTTACGCCAGTTGTCATGAAAATATATACTATGTTCATTTTAAAGAGACTAAAGGGAGAGATTGATGAAAAGCTGAGATATGAAAAAGCAGGATTTAGAAAGGGTAGAAGTTTTACTGAACCAAATTTCAATTTTAAGATATGTTGTACAGGAAGGTATAGAATATAGAAATCGCCTTTTGATGACATTTGTGTACCATTTAAAAAGCCTATGATCTTGTGCACTGGACAATTTGTGAAGAGTCAAGTGTTCTTATGGAGCTCCTCTTAAATATACAAATATGATTAGGTTTCTTCATGCGCAGAACAAGTGTGAAGTTAAACGTTGGTGGCGTCCTATCAAATTAATTTCCAGGCAACAGTGGAGTATTCCAAGGGAATGGGCTAACACCAATGTTGATTATCCTCCTAAAGTATGCTAAGGATGCTGTCCTTATTAGCAAAACGCTACAGAGCTTGCGAAGCTTGCTTACAAAAATGCATGATATTTCACATGAGGGTGGGCTAAAGATGAATAGAAGAAAGACAGAAATGATTAGAAAGGAAAATGCAATGGAAGATTGAATATCATTAGAAGAAGAAAAGGATGAATTGGATGGAATCATTTAAATATTTAGGAACTATAATCTCTGATACAGGATCTTTAGACTTGGAGATTAATGAAAGATTGAAAAAATCAAATCAAACAATGGCTACTTTAAGTAAAATTCGAAATTTAATCTCTAGAAATTACATATCAAATCAGGATATATAACAGTCTAGTGAGATCGGTATTAATATAAAGACATGAGCCTTGGTATGACAACAAAAAAATTATCCAATAGATTTGGGAGATATCAGAACAAAGTTCTCAGAAGAATTATGTATGTTAAATGGCAAGACAGGATTATAAATATATATATATATAATTTATATATATATAATTTATATATATATATAATATATATGTGTGTATGTATGTATCTATATATATATATATATATATATGCAGAAGAACCACAGGGAAAATGAAAATACGGAATATACGCTTAAATCCTGACTAATTTCGTGA
>NC_090741.1:131450695-131463195 GCF_036898095.1 Palaemon carinicauda | reverse complement strand
GGCAGGTGTCTAATGAGCTTGGGGACTCCACCGACTTAAACACCTGACCCAAGCAAAGGTAGCTGGTAAGGGAGTGTCATTGTTTTTTAAATCTCTACATGTATGTTTGTACGTTTGCTTTCCCTATAAAATGTAAAGAAGCCTCTCTCAATAAATCAGTCCTCTGAGGAAGTATCACGAAACTAGTCAGGACTTAAGCGTATATTTCGTATTTTCATTTTCCCTGTGGTTCTTCTGCATCTGAGCATCACGTTTTCCTGTGATTTCTACGCATATAAATATATATATATATATATATATATATTATATTATATATTATATATAAATACACACACATATGTATATATTTATATATATATATATATATATATATATGTATATATATATATATATATATATTATATATATATATATATATACATATATATTTATATATATATATATATATATATATTTATATATATATATACATATATATGTATATATATATATATATATATATATTGGGTGTTTCCTTCGTAATTTCTGTATGTGTGTGGGTACAAGAATATTTCAAATACTACTGTATATGTATAAATATGCTTTATATACAAAAAGATGAACAGTACATTACACTCAAATCTATTGCATTTAAGGTGGCCGGCTGTCTAATATCAATTTTTAATGACAGGACCTTCAATAACATGAATATTTTTTTTCTTTTTTTTTAAGGAAATTTCTTGCCAGATATGAATTTTTTTCATTATTGTGAAAAAGTAAAAGCTAAAAATCCGCAAAAAAAATTAAGAACAAAAATATGAAACAGAAACTGGAAAATAGGGCTTCATTTCATTGTTTTATAATGTATTTCTATGTTATGTACCAAATTGCAATGCTATATCTTTAAAACTAATAGATTTTATTGAATTTGAATATCACTAAGTAAAGTTTCGGGATACGGGCGTTCAAAGTTTTTCTTTTTTATTTTACAAAGACAATATTAATAAATTATGATTATTATGAATTTCCGTTTTTTTTTTTTTTTTTTGTATTAATAAAAGAAAACAAAGCTATTTATCATAATTTGATCATAAACGAAGATCCTTTTGATCACTATCCTCCTTATTTTGGATCCTGTGAGGCAGGGCGGCCGCTCCCCCATCTGCAACTCTCTCTGTCTCTCTCTCTCTCTCTCTCTCTCTCTCTCTCTCTCTCCCTGCACTACCGATATTACCCTCTTCTGAACTCTTAGTAGGGGAACTTTCTTCTTCTTTATGTTAGCAAAACGTTGAAATTGTCTTTTCCTCTTTAAAATAATGAAATTCTTGTCAAAAATTAGAAAAAACTAACGTAAAATTGAGGAAATGTCAGAGGGCGTTTAAGGTTTTTCTTTGTATTTCTACAAAGATAATATCAACAAATCATGAATATTATGAATGTTATGTTCATTTCTGGATATAAATAAACGAAAACAAATTTATTTATCATAATTTACTCATAAACGAAGATCATTTAGCTCAATATCTTGCTTCGTTTGCCTGTATCTGGCAAGGCCGTCGCTTCTCCATCGACACAACTCTCTCTCTCTCTCTCTCTCTCTCTCTCTTTCTCTCTCTCTCTCTCTCTCTCTCTCTCTCTCTCTCTCTCTCTGCACTATCGATATTTCCCTCTTTGGAACTCTTAATGGAGCAAATTTTCTTCTTCCTCGTGTTTGCAAGAGTTTGAATTTGTCTTTCCTCTTTGAAATAATAAAGTTCTTGCAAAAAAACGAGAAAAACATATGTAAAAATGAGTGAATGTCAGAGGTCAAACTCAGGCATGTACTCTCACTGAGGTTCGTGGTAGGACTGAAAGGTGAAAGCCCGAAGGGTGTAATTTACAGTGTAATACATCATGTGCGACTCATGGAAGTTAAACAGATGTCATTGCTTACAATTTCTTTTATATAAAAATGTAATAATTTTCAAAATTGACGATAACAGGAGAAATGCTGCATTTTCTAGCAGGGAACAATGTTTAAGGTTTATTGAGTTACTTTTATTAATTACCCTGTAACTATGAAAATAAGAGGAATTTTGACGAAATATTTCGTTTACGCATAATCCATTGTCCTACGAAGCTCAAAATTTTTCAGGCATTTGTGTTTTTCTCCCTATGCCCCCATATATTAGTATTCCGACCGGCTCCCTTAAAGTATTAAATCATTTCAGTACAGTGCTTCAATGTATACTACATTCTTACAAATATTTCACATAAATCTACCGATAATTACATTAATGTACTCGAATATTTTACTTGAAGCTATAGATTTCAATTACTGCATACAAACCATTCAAACACAAACACACACACACTCTTTCTCTCATACGATATGATATTTTGGTATTCTAAGAATTACCATTGACAATAGTATCTTTAGCTGCAATGACGACGACGCTGCTGCAAATGACGATGATGACGACGATAAAGGTGAGGACAAAGATAAGGCTGATGACGATGACAGACCTGTACAGTTCGATGAATGTGATGATTATTGATGATGATGATTGTACTGCATAGGTATAATGAGGCCTTTAAAGCAGTTCCTGAAGTGCCTCATCCTCATCAGTTATCGGCGCTGGGTCGTCGTCATCTGCTTGTGTGAGAGACACAGAGGCTCCCACACAACTCGTAGAGGGTCGAGGTTCACCTGAAGGCTCTTCTGCTAGAAGCGCTGACAGTGTAGCTGGCTTTTAAACTTTTGCAAGATCATGGTGATGGGTAGTTGATGTCGTTGCTTTTTCTTTGGTTGCAAAATACCTTTGTATAATGCCATAATCCTAACAACAAGGTTGTAAAACTCGACAGCTCGAACCATGTTCTCATCGACTTCCTGTGCAAAGTGTTGCAATAACCTTGCCATATGGCAAATTTCTTGCAGGTTTTCCAGATTAAGGCCAGTCCTACTCATTTCTTCGTCTTGCTCTTCTTCACTCTCTTCTTCAATCGCTGACTTCATCCTTTCAAGGAGATCTTCATCTGTCAGTGGATCTAAATGTGTCTCGATATGGCTGTTCACGTCTTCTATCATATCAGCAAATCCTTCATCCTTAATTATACCGGCCAGCGTCACCGCCTTCTCCACTGCCGAGTGATGGATTTTATCAGGAGTGAAGCCTGCGTTATCATGAACAGCCTCAGGCCATAATCTATTCTAACTTCAACTGATGGTTTCGGTTTTCATTTCTTGCAATGCTTGCTGCAAGTTAGTCAAGCATGACACAATAATGCACTTGCACCGGTACTTCTTTAAGGTGAATCCTTCTTCGCGTCGTTGTCATCGTCATCGTCGTCAACTGCTGCAATGAGGCCTTCCATCGTGGCACGAGTGTAGAGGGCCTTAAATGCACGAATGACCCCTCTACCCATCGGCTGTATAAGCCCTGTGGTGTTAGGAAGCAGAAACTCGACCTGCACCCCATCATACTGCAGGTCTGTTGCATGGCCTCCTTCACAGTTCATCAAGAGAAGGACTTTGAAAGGGATCCCTTTTATGCCAGATATAGCTTTACTTCAGGAATAAAGCAGTGAATGAACCAGTCAGAAGTCACGGCTATAGTCATCCAGGCCTTTGCATTATTTATCCAATAGACGAGAAGCATAGGATTATTTTTATTTTTCAAGGCCCCTGGATTTATTGCCTTATATATAAGGCCTGGCTTTATTATAAAGCCTGCAGTATTACCTCAAATGATAATGGTGTCTCGGTCCTTGTGCGCCTTGTAGCCTGATCTGTGAACTTCAGCCTTGAAGAGGAATGTATATAATGGCACTCTTCTAAAATAGACTTATCTCGTCCATGTTGAAAACTTATTCTGGGAGGTACTAGTCACTCGTGATCATTTTGAAATTCAGCCTCCATGTAACGAAGGGCAGCATCAGTGTCGGCAGACTCAGTCTCGCCATACAAGGGCAAGCTTTTGAGGCCGTATTGCTTTTGAAACTCTTAGAACCAGCCTTTGCTGATTGTAAAGCCTCGTCCTTGAGGCGGCGAATCACTCATCGTAGTGCTAATACGCTGGGGTTTGTTAGCATCAACTTCATCGGTTTCTTCTTCTTTGTCTTCATCATTGAGCAAGGTTTGATCAGATAGAGATTTGGCCTTTGTCCTGATCCTATTAGTGTCTCGGTCCTTGTGCGCCTTGTAGCCTGATCTGTGAACTTCAGCCTTGAAGAGGAATGTATATAATGGCACTCTTCTAAAATAGACTTATCTCGTCCATGTTGAAAACTTATTCTGGGAGGTACTAGTCACTCGTGATCATTTTTGAAATTCAGCCTCCATGTAACGAAGGGCAGCATCAGTGTCGGCAGACTCAGTCTCGCCATACAAGGGCAAGCTTTTGAGGCCGTATTGCTTTTGAAACTCTTAGAACCAGCCTTTGCTGATTGTAAAGCCTCGTCCTTGAGGCGGCGAATCACTCATCGTAGTGCTAATACGCTGGGGTTCGTTAGCATCAACTTCATCGGTTTCTTCTTCTTTGTCTTCATCATTGAGCAAGGTTTGATCAGATAGAGATTTGGCCTTTGTCCTGATCCTATTAGTATCCAAACTCAGGTTTCTTTTTTTTTACAATCTGCAATCCACAAGGCTAATGCAGCTTCCATCCTAACAATTCGCTTATTACGCGGTGCTACCACACGTTTCACTTCCTTGTTAGACGTTATTGTCGCAGTTCTGCGGATGATCACCTCATCTTTTTTTATATAGCACACAGTAGGTTTGTTCATGCTATAATGATGTACCACCGCGGCATAACATCTGCCTTCCTTCAACAAATCTAAAAGTTTTACCTTTACAGGGATTGTCATCATCTTCCTCCTCCACAGTGCTTAGCAGGCATTATAATGGCTTTACAAAAGTTGAATGAATTACAGAACACCAAGAAGGCGAGACCCTTGTAATAGTACAGTACAGTGTGAACGAGAGACTGGCAGACTGGTGGGATACACCAGGGGTAGATGCTGGGAAAGGATGCGATGAAGTGTAGCTATTCAGCTCACGGGATACATCGACTCGTGCTCTGATTCGTCGATCTTGTGGCGGTAACCTATCACGTGCCTTGTTTGACTTCCAGTGGGTATAAGAAAAAGCTGCTCTCCTTGTCTGGCAGCCCCGTAAGCCGTTTCTTTCATGCATCAAGATGAAACATGGCTGCTTTCCGCAATATGGCTGTTAATACAGCGGATATTCTAGATTTTTATTTTTCAACAATAAAAACCTGCGATACACTGAGTCTGCCGAGTAGTGAGAGATCACTATAGTTCTTTCATTTTGAATTACCTTTCAAATTAGAATCGAATGCAATGTTGGTTGGAAATATGTTCAAGATTTTATGATTATATAAATATTTATCATAAAAATAATTGAATGATTTAAATGATGAAATTAAGGTGTATTATTCGTATTTTTTCCATTATCACTATTTTCAGTATTAAATCATAATTTCAATTGTGATTTTCATCTTTTCTGGATTCAGTTTCATTACTATAACATTATTTTTTAACTGGGTTTATCAATTCTTAAACATTCTTATTTTGATGAAATTTTGTTATACAGTATACGCATTTATCTCTCTCTCTCTCTCTCTCTCTCTCTCTCTCCCTCTCTCCCATACCTTTGGTTTTGTCGAAAAGAGTTCACGAAAGAAAAAGATGTTAAAATTTGCATGCAGTCCCTCCTTTTATTATTCACTATACCCTTTCATGCTACATCAATCAATTCCATATTTTTTCAATCAAATAAGAATAAACTTAATTGATATACCCTAATTCTCCTAAAAATTCTTGTACCCTTTACACGCATACAAAATAAACAATAACTCTTATGAGTAATCTTTTTTTTCCACTGTTATCCCTACACCAAGGGCTTCGTTGTCTGATGCGGACTATCCAATGCCTTCTATCAAAGGCTTCTGCTTCCACCAACCATTTTTTCCTATATATTCCTTCACTGTATCACACCCTATAATTTCCTGCCTCCTTCTCGATCTTTTCCACTAAAGATTCCTCCAAATACCCTCTCACTCTCTCTCCACCATCAATTCCCAATACATTCCCACACCATCTTTTATCACCCAAGTAATCTTAACTAGCCTGCTATCTTCTTATTTCATAATTTTTCAATCTTTCAAGCAGTGATATTCCCTTAATCTACCTCAGCATTTTCATTTCTGTTCTTCCAAGCTTTACTTTCTCTCTTCGTATTAGAGTTCACGTTTCAGATCCATACGTTAACACTAGTTTTATTACTGTGCAATAGATCCTGTTTCTTAGCTTACTAATCCTTCTAGCTTCCTTCACTTCTCCTAGGCTTCTAAACTATTCCATGTGTTTTAGAACTGAACCTCTACGCTCATATATGGCTATCCTGTCCTTTATGCCTACTGCAGTTCCAGTATTATCCACATGTACCCCCAAGCTACTCTCTCTAATGTCTCTTTCCACTCTACAGTCCTTCTCTGTAAATTTTCTTCCTTTTAAGCAGTAATCACCAAATCATATGGGTATAGCAACTCCAATAACTCCTCCTTACTAAAACATTCATTTAACACATCTATGAATAGATACTGGGTTAAGGCTGATCCCCTGGTTAATAGAATACACTAAATTCAAAGGATTTTGTTTCCCCAACAGCAAACTTTACTTTTGTCTTTGCTCTTTTGTTCATCATTTCTAACACTCTAGCCAACTTCTACGTAACTTTCTTTTTCAAGCACCAAAATATAATTTCTCTTCGTATCCTATCATAAGAATTCTCTAGATGTAGAAAACACGCAAAAGAGAATCTAGTTCCAACTAGTCTCTTTTCCTGTAACTGCCATACTCTAAAGATAGCATTCACAGTCCTTCTCCCCTACATGAATCAATATTGATGTTTCTCAATTTATGCAATCTCATTCAATATTTCATCTAGTATCGTCTCAAAAACTCAACAATGCTCTGTTAGTTTAATTCACATGTAGTTACCATATTCTATTTTATCACCTTTTGTTTAAATATAGATACCAATAGACTCTCCTCCCAGTCTTTAGGTATTTTTCCTCTTCCAGAATCTATTCATCTTGATCTGTTAATAGTATCTTGACCATTTCAATCTAGGACTTTGATGAATACGGTACCTTACCATTTTTCAATGCCCACCTCACTTCTGTATTTCGTACCTCCACTAATGGCCATTCCACACGTTTTGCTTTTCCCAGCTCCTCTCTCACTCGAAACAACTCTATTTTCTTTGTATGCTCTTAATGTCTTCTTCCCAATGCATTATATTTTTTCATTTCTATCTCTAAGGTCTAGCAGATGCCCCAAATCCTGTCTTTGCCCTCTCCTCGATTTTGAATTTTTTTAGATACAGTATAGTTTTCTCCTTTCTCATGTTCCTATGCTTTTCATTCAATTACTCTTCCGTTCTTCCAAATAATTATACCTACTTTCCTCATTTTTTTTTTCACTGTACAGTTCCTTGGAACCTGGTGCATGTCTTACTATCCGGTCCTTAATTGGATTCGATTTTCTTTTAATTGTATCTTGCACCTCTCTATCCCACCACTACTTTTCTCCTTTCGACAAGTCATATCTGCTGTTGGTAATTATTCACGCCTTCCAAGTAATTGGTCCATTGCTTCAAAAAATATCATGAAACAATCAGATAAATTAGTAAAAAGCCACACATAAACATAGCTAATCCTAAAACAATTAGAAATCAACCATAAGAAACCACACAATTATCTTCTTTTTCAACAACCTGCTATTCAGACTAAAGCCACTGACTTCAGTATCAGAAGCTAAAAGGAAAAATACTTTGTCATCCAATTAAGCAAAGAATTTCAATTACGGGACAAGACAAATTAATATCCTTTCGCCTTTCTTGATCCTTTGATGCCGCCCCCCCCCCCCCCCCCGCCCCCACCCCTTGCCAAGAAACTCTCTTCCATGATGTTTATGAGAATTGAGTTTTTATATCCGGCCTGTCACAAGACAGAAGGTCCTTCCCGAAGAGAACGTAGTGACAGGTGGGATAATGATTCTAAATTCACCAATATTGGATCTTTAAGTGGCTGAGGGAAGGAGTCTTCCTACTGAAGAGAGAGGCATGGCGTTTCAATGGTGATGATGTATTTAGTTAGGTGGAAGTAAAAATAGGATGTGTTACAATTCAAGTGACATTTTCAGATGAAGCTCTCCTTTTTATCTTTTATCCCCACAACATCATGATGGCGTTTACTGTTTAATTTAGTATTACTAAATCATCAATTGTAAACTTTTCTTCGTCATTGAGATTTTTTTTTTATCAACATTTCCAAATCAATATGACTAAGATTCAGTTTATGTTTGTTGAGGAAAACAAAGTCATAACGCTTGCACAATTATTAAGCTATTTCCATATATCTCTTATACTTCTTTCCCACTAATAATACTATTACAATTCAGAGATTATATTTTGGTGTATTTAAAAAATAAAATTAGAAATAAATTTATTTTCATAACAAATACATTTTCAGTATTGAACTAAAGTATTAGTATATATATAAAGAGTTGCCAAGTAAAATAATTCTGCAAATCCCATCATTACTGCAGTAACTGAAAATTAATCCTCTCCTTAATTTTTTTTTTACTAAAAAAAAAATGCCTAAGTAATTGAAAGGTTTGAGAAGTCTTAAATATTATTCTCTAAATGGATAAAAGACCGTCTTGGGATAGAATGGCATTTAATTTTATAACCTTTATTGATGCTATGATAGAGATCAACATTAGAATAGCTATATTCACAAGTACGTTTATTTTTCAAAATTGCGATATCAGTCTTTTCTCTGTACTACAGGTGTTTTCTACACACTTAAAAATTGTAACACTATTGCTTTTTTATTTATCACTCATTCCCACACTGAGGATAAGAAAACCTTTTAAGTTTAGCACTGCATGTTTGTTGGAATTTTCGAGCCATGTTAAAGTCAACCATTTGTATATAAGCTAATTATATTGTTAAATAAAGTCACTTGCATGACCCCACCTTTCTGTTAGTAACTTAAAGCTACGTCGTGACAATTGGTGACCACCAGAGGATTAACTCCGAGTAGCCTTTTCCCTGACCACTGTGCATAACCGTTTTTAAGATGATGCTCAGTAACTCTAAGTCTTTGACCCACGCTGCCTTAAAGACTCTGCCAGCAGAAAAGTGTGCTCCTCGTTGCAGCATGTCAAGGTTCGGAGCGTGACTAACTTAAGTAACAAAGCATAATATGTTCTCATGGTGACCCCTTAAGACACTTTTCCAGAAATCCCAGATTACATTCGTGACCATATAGACGCCAAAATAGCATATGACTCCCTCAAAACATACCTCCAGAAGCAGTATTCCCCATCGCCAATAGCCTGTATACTCAAGCAATTCTAGCTCTCTTGACAACTATGTAGGGACCGGATGACTTCAATCCCCCTCAAGGAAATGACCAGTATCGCTCTTTTGTAATCAGCAGGAAACGGTTCTCTTAGGGAACTGAACCTACTCTGTGCCCTTTGGATATGAAACCTACCTGACGTCCCTATCCCAATGACAATACTTTGGACATGAAGGATCTGATGACCACCTTGAAGACCTCATTAAATCACTCCATTCCTGCCGAAAAGGATAACTATACAACACTGACCAAAGCTGACATGAATATGGTAGGACACAAACGACTGTACCATAACA
The DNA here is from genome assembly GCF_036898095.1 of Palaemon carinicauda. Taxonomy (NCBI): domain Eukaryota; kingdom Metazoa; phylum Arthropoda; class Malacostraca; order Decapoda; family Palaemonidae; genus Palaemon; species Palaemon carinicauda. The sequence continues at coordinate 131,453,480 of NC_090741.1, read as the reverse complement.
TGCCGGAGCAGTGACAAAACCATGCGCCACCCTCATATGCCACTCCTAACTCCTGCCCCAACCAATTACCTCCAGAGCCACTTACCAATGCCTATCAGCTGCAGTTCTGCTGATACCATTCCAGATTCGTGGCTGATGCGAAGAAATGTGCGGACAGATGTCTGTGGCCAAAAGACGTGTAATTAAACCATCTCTTGTGGCAATGGTCTCCCCTATCACTAATCTTTTCTTGTTAGATGATGCAGATAAGGGTAAGCTTTTTTGGTAAATACTGGGGCTTACCATTATTTTCTACCAATATCACTCTCCAGGATATGACATAGTCATTCTAAGTGTGGTCCCCTCCACCCGATTAGTTACCAACGGATTTGAGATTCACACCAAAGGGAAAAATCCACTAACGCTATCACTTTTGAGCACCAAATATCATGTGAATTGCCTCATTGTAGACGCATCTGTTACATGAGCTAAATAGATTCCCTAGCACGTTTTCACTTCCTGGTTAATCTGATACATTGAATTTTAATCTTAGATAACTCATACTCGTCGATACCTCTTCAACCTGCTCCTCCATCCTCACACTACACTCCAGCACACTGATGGATGCCTATGCCCGTCTCTATATGTTGTACCCAAAAGACTTCCGTATGACATGTTCACCCAAATGAAAGAAATAAGCCTTTGCTAAAAGTCTCAAGTCCATGGTCCTCATCCTTGCATATCCTCCTGAAGAAGGAAGACTCCCTGCACCCTATTGGTGATTATAGGCGTCTGAACATGCAGAGAAAACCGAATCCCTACCCCATTACCCAACATCACCGACAAGACCTCCTACATGCACATAGGTATGGTGTTTTGCACTATCAAATCCTTGAAAGGGTATTAGCAGGTGTCCATATACCAAGAAGACATCCCCCAAGACAGTAATCTCCATACCCTTTAGTACATGCACATTCAATTATTCTGCTATGATTGAATACAACTGGATCGTTCAACACGCCCCTGGGAAAAGGAATCCTCTTGCCGATGCATTGTCAAGAAATATATTGGCGGTCATTCATCTGTGATTGGATCATAATGCCTCGGCAAAAGCTTAATGAAAAGATCCATTGTATCAAGCATGCAGGACATCATGCAAATTCTTCCATTGGCAAGACTCCACCCTCAACAAATCTATTGTAACCCTCCTCTACGAAATCAGTACTTGTAGGCCAAAACCATGGATATATGCTCCCATGTGCCGGCAGGTGTTTAATTTCATCCATGGCCTTTCACATCCTTCCTCAGATATACTTCACAGCTACTGAAGACGGAGTTCATTTGGCACAGCATTACTAAGGATGCTAAGGATTAGGTCCGTGCCTGTACATCAGTCCAAATTTCAAAAGTACACTGATAGACAGATTGAGGAGTGGGCACCTATCCTCAACCTCTGAGTCGTTTTGCCCACATTCCTGTTGACGTAGTAAGTCCCTCATCCATATGACAATGACAGTTTTACTTGCTTATGGTTATTGATAGCTCCAGTCATTAGTCTTAAGCTATCCCCACGCAAGCTGCAGCATCCCCCTCCTGTACATCAGCCATACTCTGAGGATTTATTGAGAGATTTGGTATCCCTGAGCATATTACTTTTGATAGGTGTACCAATTTCACCTCTAAATTTTGGACATTATTAGCGATTCACCTTGTCATTTCCCTACATCACAAAATAGCATGAAACCGTGCTGGTTAGAGAATGGTTGAATATTTTCATTGCACTCTCAAAGCAATTTTGATGTCCCACTGTAAGGACTGCAACTAGCCTCCTAAGATTTACTGGTCCTCTTCGGATTAAGGATCACTCCTAATGACGCCCTCAATGTCTTGGCAGCTGAAATGGAGTATGGTGACCAGTTGATCATCCTTGCATATTTATTCTTTTTTTATCGGTTACCTCGTAAAAAACCTGAAGTGCCTATCAAATTTTGGGAGAATTTACACTCTGCCGTCAAATGTACAAACCTCAAGTGAAGCAACACATGCCTAAAGATTTAAACTGCAACGCATGTCTTCATGTACACCAACACTAGGATTCCACCGTTCACTCCCCCTTACACAGATCCTTTCCTTGTTAGCCATCACAAACTTAGGGCTTTCTTGATTAACATATGTAAAAAAAAAAATGGTCTCCATTTCCTGCAAAAGGCCATCGTATCTCTTACAAGGTTACACACCTACAGTTTGCATCTCTATGGCAAGGAGCCATATTTCATATACATGTCTTTTTCAAGGGGGTGATATAATTTATATATATATATATATATATATATGTGTGTGTGTGTGTATATATGTATATATATATATATATGTGTGTGTGTGTGTATATATATATATATATATATACACACACACATATATATATATATGTATATATATATATATATATATATACACACACACACACACATATATATATATATATATATATGCGTAATAATCACAGGAAAACGTGATGCTTAGATGCAGAAGAACCAGAGAGAAAGTAAAAATACGAAATATACGATTAAGTCCTGACTAGTTTCGTGATACTTCTTCAGAGGACTGATCCCTCATCCAGTCTTCTGAATAAGTATCACGAAACTAGTCATGACTTTATCGTATATTTCGTATTTTCATTTTCCTTGTGGTTCTTCTGCGTGTATATATATATATATATATATGTATGTATATATATATATATATATATGTATATATTTGTATATATATATATATATATATCTATATATATACATGTATGTATATA
>NC_090741.1:131404737-131442237 GCF_036898095.1 Palaemon carinicauda | reverse complement strand
GAATGAAAAGAGAGCCGCTCATAAGGCATCTCTCCTATTCCGTTTCCAGTATGCATCTGATGAAGGCGGTAGCGCCCTCTTTATTCCTTGTAGCGATATACGAGGTGTTACAGATACTGTACTATAGGGAGGGGTCCACAGGCCCTTTTACAATAGAAGGAAGGGCGGGTCCATCAGGACGACATGGCTACCTCACCCAAAAATAGATTTTTCGCTTCACTCAAAATCCGTTTTTTGGGCTCAGGCCATGTCGTCCTGATGGAAGTTTACCAGAGCATTACTGTATCTGTGGATTCTCAATCAGTGCCGTACTCTCAAGAAAGTATTTTCCTGGTCCGTCTAGACCTAGAGACCTATGATGTTACCGTCATACATCATTTCATCTAAGCATGAACTATGTTAGTGCTCCCTGCCCCCTACAGGGAAGAGTCGTACTAGACCCTGGAAAAAGTCTCGAGGAGTACATAAAAATTTATGGATGACAAAATGACAAGCTTGTATAGTGGTCTCACCCTATACAATATAACGCAAAGTTTGTATAAGAGTCACTAATGTCAGAATGAGTTTGTGACACCTTCCCCAATGTGACTACTCTTATAAACTATTGGATAATTGCTGTATCCGCATAGAAACAAATTTTGCCTCTTTGCCACCAACCCGTTAGGGTACCACGCCAACCATTCCAAGGAAGGGTTAGAGTGAGTGGACATACCATCATAAAAATATCCATATTTTAATCTTAATGCTCAGTGCATTTCTAATAAAATGAGTGTGGGCGAAAAAGACGCAGGGTTTACTATGAACTAGTTTATTAAAATTTAATAAATGAACATATCAGATCAACATTTATAAAATTTATAATATGTGGATGATATGCGTAAAAGCATAAAGAAAAACAGTCAACAGAAAATATTGTTTCATCTACTAGGAAACAGATTTGCCATTTCAATTGATTTATTAATAATAATGATATAGTCTGTATACTATTTACATAGACTAGCGTAAAAAGTGTCCGTATTATGCTATAGATTTCCGACGTCAATGGTACAGTTCGTAAGGACACTTTTGTGGCCTACTGCTCAGCGTGTAGTAACATACAGTGACTACACGCGCACCCTCTTAATTAATCGTCCCAAATTAATTACACTGTTTCTCGCAGACTTAAAACAGAAGGTTAAAGAATTCTACCTGCTGCTACCACAGATCTCATAAGTTGCTCCACTTGCTTCACATAGTGCATAAAGAACGCCTTGGATGACTACCAGCCGGTGTGCAAACAAGGATGTTCAAAGTCCATATAATTAAAGAAACTTTATGGAAGAGGCAACTTTCCTCGGATCATGACTAACGGGTGTACTGTCTGGATCTGTTCTGCGAATAACATGGGTGAATTTCGCCCTTAGTTATAGATAACTTTGAACCCAGGGTTTCTCCTCTGAACAGCTGTCCTCCCATAAAGTCTGAAGCTCTATGAAGATAGACCTTTAGGCACTCCACTGGACATAGAGATGCATCTTACTCCAGAGGGCAGATTCTCTAGGGACCCCTCCTGTTGGTGGGTAGCTTGTTCCTGGTAAGAAACGTTGGGTCTGGAAATAGATTCAGTTCTCCCTTCAAGAACTGGACGTGGCCTTCCTCTCTAGAGAGAGCTACTATTCACTAACTCTGGCCCCCAAGGTGAGTATAAACAGAAATATGACTTAAATTCAAAACCTTCTAAGCACATTCCTCATTGTTCATTATCTATACACAATGAGGAATCATATCTAATGACCAAGCAAATGGTCTTTGGAAGCGCTGAAGGGCTAGTTCATTAAGAACGTCGTTAGAAAGGTCGACCTGTAAGGCATATGGTATCTGACTTGTCAAGGCAGGCTTGAACAAGAGAATTGTGTAGGCTGCTAAACCTTGCTCATGAAGGTGAATGAAGAATGATGAATAGGAATCTGTCGGGATTTCTCTCGGTTTCTTCGCCTTGACAAAGGATAGCTATTTCTTCCCTGAAGCCTCATAATGTCTTCTGATTTCCTCCAAAAGTCTAAACCGACTTTTAAACATCGAATCTTTTTTTCATCGTTAAGGAGAGAAAATCATGAGATGTAGGTTCCGTGTTTTCTGTGATGGAGCGAAGACAGTCGACTTCTGTACGCGCTGAGACAGGGATGGATCCGGTAGCGGTACGAATTTTAATCGTAGTTCCAATGTCAGAGGGAACCACACGCTATTTGACCACTTGTAGGCCACTATTGCTGCTTTCCCTTTGAAGGATCTCAGCATATCGAGGACCTTCAAAAGGAGGTTGTGCGGGGGGAACAGATAGATACTGGACCATCTGTTCCAGTCCAGGGACATAGCGTCCACTGCCTCCGCTAACGGATCCTCGTAAGGGGACACGTAGCGAACTATTTTCTTGTTGTCTTTCGTTGCAAAGAGGTCTATCTGCAGCTCTGGGACTTGACTCGAGATGAAGGAAAACAATCCTGCGTTAAGGGACCATTCTGACTCTATAGGTATAAACCTAGATAGAGCGTTCGCTGTCACATTGCGGAACCCTTGAATGTGAACTGCTGACTGGTGCCATTTCTTCCTTTCCGCCAAACGGAATATGGCCAACATCACTTGGTTGATTTGAGGTGACCTCGACTCTTGTCGATTCAGGCATCTCACTACCACCTCGATATCTAAAACCAGTCTTATGTGGGTCGAGTGGCGAGGAGAAACTTTCTTCAGTGTCAGAAGTACTGCCATGGCTTCTAGAAAGTTTATGTGAAATGACCTGAAAAGATTGGACCAAGCTCCTTGGACTCTCATCTGATGAGAGTGGCCTCCCCAGCCTTCCTTTGAAGCGTCTGTGTGGATAGTTACTGACGGGGGAGGAGGTTGAAGAAGTATTGATTTCTTCAATTGCATGGCATTGGACCACAGCTTGAGAAGCGTTCGCAGTCGAGTCGGTAGTGGTCTTATTAGATCTCTTCGCGCGTTTGATGCGTATTTTCTCCAGACTCCTGTTACATCCTTAAGCTGTGCTCTTAGCACTGGATCTGTTATCGAAGCAAACTGTAGAGAGCCCAGCACTCTCTCCTGTATGCGTCTTGATATCCGTTTGGATTTCAATAGTCTCTTGACAGATCCTGCTATTTCTTTCCTCTTCTTACTAGGAATGGAAAGCCAATGTGACTCCAAATTCCAGTGGATTCCCAACCACTGAAATTTTAGAGCTGGAGAAAGACGAGACATTTTGATGTTTATCTTGAATCCCAGATGTTCCAGGAACTGGATCACTATCTTAGAAGCTTGCATGCATTCTGTCCTGGATGCTGCCCACACCAGCCATTCGTCCAAGTAGGCTACTACATGGACCCCCTTTAGGCGTAATTGATGGACGGCTGCGTTCTCGAGCTTCGTCAAAATCCTTGGGACTATGTTTAGCCCGAAAGGCATGGTTTTGAAGGCGTAAAGTTATCAATGTAACTTGAAGCCTAGGTAGGGGGAGAGGTGACGATTAATTGGAACGTGCCAATAAGCTTTAAACAAGTCTATAGATACAGCATATGCCCTTTTTGGTCAGTAGGGTCCTTATGTGTTGAAATGTGAGCATTCTGAACTTGTAGTTCACTATGAACTTGTTGAGTGGCGACAAGTCTAGAATGACTCAGAGTTTTTCTGAGTCCTTCTTTGGAACACAAAAAAGCCTTCCTTGGAATTTGATGGACTTCATCTTCCGGATTACCCTTTTGTCTAATAGCTCTCGGACATATTCTTCCAGAGCGGGGGTTGAGTGTTGGAAGAATTGAGGAAATTGAGGTGGAGGACTGCTCCAGCTCCAACCTAGTCCATTCTTATGTAGGCTGTGGGCCCAGGGATCAAAGGTCCAGCGATCCCTAAAAAGCTATAGTCTCCCTCCTACTGGAAGTATCTACTTCTGCTTTTGTGGACCTGAGGCCTTGCCTCCTTGACCGCGTCCTCCCCTGGATCCTCTTCCTCTTGAAGGGCGTCTAGAAGAACCTCTGGCTGTTCCTCTGGCTCTCGAACGAAAGGAAGAAGTCTGCCTTTCGGAGGCTTGGTTAAGAACTGGCGACTGTGTTGCCGTTTCTTGAGGTACCAGCTGGTATGTGGTTGGAGGTTGTGCCACTATCTGAGGCACCGCGGTCACAGGAAGTTGTTGTTGATGTTGCTGTCGGTAGGGTTTAGCTGGCCGAGAGGATGGCCTAGGCATTTTTGTCTTCCTCTTGGGTTGGGGACCCTCATCCGGAGAAGACTTTCTCTTAAGATATAGGCCCCACTTTTTGAGAAGGTTCTCTGTGGTGGCCTTGTTTACTACCTCTTTAACCACTTCTTTGGGAAAGAGGTCTTTACCCCAAATACGAGAGGAGATCAGTTTCCTCGGTTCGTGCCTCACTGCAGCCGAGGCGAACACGAACTCTCTACAGGCTCTCCTAGCTTTAATAAAGCTATAGAAATCCTTCGTAACTGTGGCCAGATGGGTTTTTGCCACAACCATGAACATGTCCTGGTTCTTGGGGTCATTTGCCATCTTTTCTAGTGTCGTTTGCAATGACATCAATGCCGCAAGTCTTTCCTTTGTCTCTTGCTCTCTACGCAAGAGAACCTCCGACAGTTTTGGAAGTGCCTCACCGAACTGGCGTTCAGCAATATCAGCTTTCAGCTTCCTGACTGAGAAGGTAAGGTGTATGTCCTTCCAGTCTTCTTGGTCCAAGGGCAAGGTCAGAGATAACGGCTTGCACTCCTCCAAGGAAGGGCATGGTTTCCCTGCCTCCACCGCTTTTAAGGCAGCCTTATATCCCTTTTCCAAGAAGGGAAAGGCTTCTTACTCAAGGCGGGCACCTTTGAGTTAGTGAAGCCCCTCTCTTTCATCGAGCTCGCTAGTAACGTCTGAGCTTTACTATGGTAAAAAACTATGACCTCCTTTGGCTCCGTCTCTTCCTTTAAGGCTGGCTCCTTCCTAAGACGGACAGAGCAGTCCAGATAAGAATCTGTGTTGGGCCGAAATTCCACTCCTTCCAGGGGAATTGCTCCCAACTTTTCTGAGATCACGATCTTCCCGGTTGTCATTGGCATGTGTTTGGCATACCTCCAAGGATTGGTATCCGAGCACAAAGGAAGATCCTTCACGCTGAGCTGCTTCTGGTGCCCACGTGATGCTGCAAGTCTACGTATGTCAAGTTTCATTGCAGCTTCCTTCTCATCATTCTTCTTTTGAATTTGTTGGATCATCTCAACAATGGAAGAAAGAATCCTTCCCAGTTCATCTGGGATAGCAGATGATGTAGAAGAAACCAGTTCTGGGTCCGGAACCGACGCAACAGACACTTCGTCAATTTCTTGCTCTTCTACTTGAGGAGCCTGGAACAGCTCCTCCTCCTGACCTTCTCTTAGAAGGTCCTTCTCAGTAGAATCCGACACCTCCGACATCCTATCGTCCAATTGGACGTCTTGAAGGGCGGCTGAGACTTCAGAATCAACCGGATTCTGGGCAATTGGTATCTCCACCTGAGGCTGGGGGATGATTGCATCAGCCGATGCTTTAGGGAAAAGGTAGGCCCTCATCTTCTCATTTGAAAGGTAGAGACCTGAGGTGTTTTTCTGATAACTCCTCACCCAGGATCGTAACGTTTCCCTGGCAGCATCCCTTGACTCCGTTGACTTAGGGTCGTCAAAAGCCTCGGTAATCAGGTTAGAACATACTGTACAAACCTGAGGGTCCCAATAGCAAAGATCACCTCTGGAGGCTGTGCATGCTGCGTGCCTCCTGCAATATTGATGTCCACAGAAGTTCTTACTGCGGACATTACAAAACACATTCCCGCACTTCGGATGGTCCTCCTGTAAAGAGAAGAAAAATCCATGAGTATCAAGTGAAGGCTTTCACTTATATTGAGACATTTAGCTTATAAAGAAAAGTTATAAAAGTTAGAAGGAAAGGCACATACTTGTATTTCCTGTCCAGTCAATTGCTGAAACCTACCGAGATATTAAATCTAAGGTTGATTCTATTCTAGAATACCTTACGTAATTTCCTAAACGGAAATTTAAGGTGTAGTTCACACCTTGAGATAAAGTTTTAATATACGGGATAGAAAGAATACAGAAAGAACTTACTTTCTATATATTGTACGGTCTCAACAAAAGGCTATACAAGATAACATTAAGTATGATGAAGAGCTTTAGTGTCATCACAAGCTTAGTACGGCAGTTTCTGCTAATGTAGTGTGTACTACACTACGAATAGAGAAACCACTGTACATCGCATGCTGTTGTGCCAGCTAGCACGCGCCGGTACCTGCTGGCGTGCGCCTGCACGTGCCGGCCGGCATCTACCCCTGTATAGTTCAAAGATATATTATCTTTGACTAATAGGCGGCAGCCCACTGATTCGCGACTGTGTGCCGGCCGGCGATCATTGTCAGCCGACGGCTGAAAACACTAATACCCGGCTGCCGGCCGCTGATCATAGTGGCCAGCAGATTCGGGCTGTGTTTCCACTGCCGGCAGGCAAAGGTAATAAAACCCATGCCCGCCGACAGTAGCCAAGAACCAGAGAACCTACACCTGTCCGGCTGTCAGCTGTTAAGCCGGCAGCCGGGTTAGGGGTGCAACACAATAGTCAGAGAAACAGTATGGATGTAAGGTTATAAGGCGACATTGCCATACGACCTTCCATCCAGAAAGAGTGAACTTATGGAAGGGGAGAATGTAGCATTCAGGATTCCAAAGAATCCATAGCCTGTTGGGCTCTACCGGCAGACATGGAAGGGAGACCAAGGGAGGTCTGGGGCTCACTTTGCAAAGAATAAAGGGTATCTGCCGGCCGACACGTAGTGCCCCCTGGCAGAGAGCTGAGCCTGTCCTCCATCCTAACCTATACTAGGTACGGAAGTAGGACTGCGGCCAAAAGAAAATAAAAGAAAGAGAGGTGGGGAAGGGATAAGGGTCTTATAGACTTCGTTCTAGCAGGAGACACACTCAGCCGTTAGGGAAGCTCATCCTAACCCAGAGTTGTCTATTAGGGAGAAAGACTGGCAATACTTGCTAACCTCCTCCCAACCAGAAGAAAGTCAGTTGAAGTTATTTCGCCGGGCAAAAGAGAAAACTCATTCTCCAGCCCGAGAAAAACAACACAGGACAGTCTGCTAGGCCACTAGAGGAAGGAATCATATCTTACAGAATTCTTCCAACATGGACTAGGGAAGCAAAGCTTCCTGTGTCCGCCCCTAACCTAGCAAAGGAGACTCATTCTCTATGCTAGGAAGATGCAGACCACAGACTAGAAACTCTGATGTTTTGCCGTAACCCAAAAAACCAGTCACTCTGGTTATCAGGTCAGGACGAACATATCCTAGAATAGTTAGACCTGAATTATTATACAGATAAAACCACTAGGATTAAGCCGAAGGCCTATAGAGGGAGAGAGGGATTGAACTTAGCCTCCGGAGGAGAAAAAAACAATCGGGGATGTGCGGAAGTGTACTACTGTACCTAGAATACTAGACTAGGTAAGATGAGAATCGATTACCTAAATCACCGAAACTCTCTCGTATACAATATTGGAAAAACATTCAACAATATCTTACATGTATAAAATATTTGCCTATAGCTTCAAACACATAACATTCGGAAAAACTTATATCATGCATGAAAGTACTAGTACCAGACGTCTAGGCTACGAAGCCTCATGAAGGGCAAGATCGGTACCTCGACCCATGTCGAAATCACTGAGCTAAAAACTGACGGTATAATATAAGTATTCCTAGCGGAGCTAAATAGCTAAATTCTTAAAGCGTAACAAACGGGAACGTCGCTCCAGCTAACTAAATGACCCATAAGAGCGAGCGATAGCATCCAGGATGCCTCCGGTAGGCAACAGCTCTTGTTTACGTTAAAATCACTTTTGATTTAATTCAAAACGACAAGAGCTTACATTTATACATAGTAAAGATAATACTCAATTTCCTAGAGGCAGAAGAGGCTGGAAAAGTCATCAAAATGTTGAAATAAATTCAAAATAACGAGAGAACACAAGGGAAAACACCGAGTAGTAGAACTACACAAAAAGGAATGAAGAGGGTGCTACCTCCTTCATCAGATACACACTGGAAACGGAATAGGAGAGATGCCTTATGAGCGGCTCTCTTTTCATTCTCGTTTCAGATTCTTGTCACTATTCCCCCTCGAAGCGTTAGTACTGTTCGGGGCGAAGATAGCTATGTGACGTGTCAAGAATACGTCCTCTGATATTATGCGATATCCCTGTAAGATTATTTAGGGATATTCGCTCCAGGAGATAGAATTCTGGATACCTTAAGGTAAAATTCTCTGTGAATATCACTGTAGTCAAATATAACCTAGATAGCTACCTAATAGGAACTTCCATCAGGACGACATGGCCTGAGCCGCAAAAAACAAATAAAAAAATAAAAAACGTAGAAAGGGATTGGTAATAGGAAATTAGGTTACATAAAGTATGTTCATGATGCTCTCATAATTATCATAACACAACAGGATATGTAATGGTTGCTCACCAGAATGCATGAAATACCGCATGAGGCTGGGCTCAAGATGAATACAAGAAAGACAGATATGATGAGAACGGAATATACAATGAAAGATGAAATATTATTAGGAAGAATAAGTGTTTATAAGGTAGAATCATTTAAATATTTAGAAACTATGATCTATAATACTGTATTTAGAGTTGAAGTTAACGTTAATAAAAGAATCAAATCAGAGAATAGCGTTGTTAAGTACAATTGGGAAATCGAATCACCTGATAAGGTTATCAGTTTTGGGAAAACTATGTTACTGTATGGACATGAGTCATGATATGACAATAAAAAAATCTTCAATAGATTTAGTAGATTTGATAAAAAAAAAAAGCCATGAGAGGACTATCAGGAGTTAAATAGCAGGAAAGGCTTAGAAATGGAACTATTAAAGAGATTATTCAAGTGCCACATGTAGATGATATAGCAAGCTGTAGATGGAGATGATTTAGGCATGCTCTTCGCACTCCCCAAGATAAATTAGTTCATCAAACTTTTAACTGGGCTCCAGAAGGCAATAGAAGAGCTGGATGACACAGGCCTACATGACTGATGATTATGAAGTAGGAAGTGGGAGATGATGAAGGAAGATATATTGAATCAACAGCTCAATAGAGAGACGACTGGTGAAATCTAACCGAGGTTCTTTGCGGAAATGGGCATAAGAGTAGATTTTATATATATATATATATATATATATATATATGTATATATACATACATATATATATATATATATATATATATATGTACATATATATACATATATACATATATATATATATATATATATATATATATATATATTTATTTATTTATTTATTTATTTATATATTTATATATACATACATACTCACACACCAAATGTATGCAAGAAGCTCTATACGTAGAGCTTAGAAAAAATCTTCATAATATTAATTCACAAAAAGGAAGACAAAATACCTGAAAAACTGCCACCCCCTAAGTTTAATCTTCGTAAAATATCCAATATTTACAAAGATCATATTAGGTGGAAGAGAAAGACAGCTAGACGACAGGAAGGTTTTGTAGCAGGTTATTCATCAACTGATTATACTCATGTAATTAACCAGATTGAGTAGAAATCAGCAGAGAATGACACCACACTCAGTATGATATCTATAGACTAGGAGAGAGCTTTTGATTCGGTCAAAACCTCATTAATAATGAAAGCCTTTAAAAAGAAGCAATAAATTAATCTTATGTTAGAACATTTTAAGATATCTTCTATAAATAAGAATAACAGCGACCCTAAAACGACATATAGATTATGAATTTTTTATTTTTTATTGGAAGAGTAGTTAGACAGAAAGTGAGATGGGGCTTTCTGTCTAACTCCTCTCCCAATAAAAAAAACCGAATGAATGCTTTGAAAATTTTAGAAATTCAGTATGGAAAATGTAAGTATTGATACCAATGAGGAATACCTTAACAATTCGATATGTGCCGATGACATAGTCTTGTGTAGTTAATCATGGGCCGAATTGCAATAGATAATTAAAGATTTGAATAGAGAAAACAGAAATGTAGAACTGGATATCTGTAGGACTGAAAAAGAATATGAGTAAAACTAAGATAATATTCAATGTTAATGTAGACATACAACAAATAAGAGTTATTGACGAATTTCTGGAGAATGTTATTGAACTTGCGTTCTTAGGACAAAGAGTTACTGTTTCCAATGGTTACAAGACCGAAATTAAAAGTAGTGTAAGCATGTGAGGGAGAGCATTTAGAAAATAAAATGGGTAGGGTCCCATTTTGTTATTTCTAATTCCCATGTCCAATAGGTCATTCTCATTATATATCCTATCATTGTCCATTGCTTTTTCTGATATAGTGTTAGAAAATCCTCTAATTCTATTTGCTCTGTTATCCATATTGCTCTTGTATAAAGATGTAGGGGAAGGAAGAGACGATGAATTGACAAAATAAGAAAATTATCGGTTGTAGTGTGAAACAAAAAGGCCTAAGCAGACGTAGGGTGAGTTATATGTCTTACACCTTTGTTTTGACGTAAGCTAGTAACATCTGCTGATGATGATATATTTATCTATCTATCAATATCTCTATCTCCTTTTCATCAATTATATATATATATATATATATATATATATATATATATATATATATTTATATATATATAAATCTATATATATACATATATATATATATATATATATACATACACACACACACACACATATATATATATATATATACATATATATATATATATATATACGTATATATATATATATATATATATATATATATATATATATACATATATGTATATATACACACACATATATATATATATATATATAAATATACACATATGTGTATATATATACGAATATATATATATATATATATATATTGTTTTGCGTGTGTTTTCGTCTAATATTAAGCAATTTCCAATAAGGGGGTAACTAGAGAAAGATATTTTCTGTTCACCACAATTTCAATCAATCGTCACTTTTTCTTCTTCTTTCTATACCCTAAACCATTTTTTATTCCACATTGACTAAAATATAATTAAATTTTCTCTGAAGTTTCCAAAGACCTAATTTGGTAATCAGAAGAAATCTTTCTAATTTTGATCGATTCATTGCCACGACAAAACTACGTTAACTTGGTTGAAAAGTTACACATATTAGATTATCCGAACCGGGTGTCATCGTTATCAATTAAAATAATAGAATAAGAGGAAGAAGGCAAAAAATATCCCTTTTCACAATATATTTCATAATCACATATTGTTTAGTTTTTGTGATTAATGATATAAATAAAAAGTAATAAAACAAAAACGTAATAGGAGACACTAAGCCCTTAAAATAATGTTATGTAAATTACGGACTAATTGAAGTGTTTTATTGAAAACTAGCTGAAATATCAATCGTTGACCGCGTCACTGGAGATGATGCACGTGGAAGAGGGAGAGAAAGGAGAAAGGAAAGAAATAAAGGATATAAAGAGTCCCTTATTGTTGGCCACAGCACCATCACACATGGTAGAGTTTAAATCAGGTACTCATGGCGGGTGATGATATGCCAACGTCTACGCCCAAGAAGTACAATAACCTGCATCCCCTTAAGAAAAGTACTTTATACAACAAGACGAAACTTTATTAGTCTTCAAAATAAGTTTTAGTTATCAACTTCACTTGCTGTCTTTTATGGAGACATGAAACATCCATGTTCCTCCTTTATTGATTGAGCTCCAGACTTCTACATAAGTCATTGAATAAATTATGATTAAATTGATATTTTTCAAGATATTAATCTAATAATTGTTATTTTATACAGAGATACACAGAAAGTAAAAGAAATTTACGATATGACCAGTTCAAATAATTTTAGAAAAAACTGTTCTTTAACACATAAATATTTTCTCTAACTCAACCACTGATATAACACAAAAACAGAATTCTTGAGTGTTCTATTAATAAGTAACAAACACTCACAAACACACACACACATGCACACACACATACACACACACATGCACACACACACACACACACACACATATATATATATATATATATAACTCTCTCTCTCTCTCTCTCTCTCTCTCTATATATATATATATATATATAGATGTATATATATATATATATATATATATATAAGGGTTGCCTTTTCCTTTGGGCAATCAGTAACAGAGCCATTTGGTTCATGAAAAGGAGGAACTATTGTATACACACTAATGATTGCATATTTAAGGGTAGTCCACCACTTACGTTCCTTGGTGGTACCAGAAAGGGTTTCATTTACGATTAAATTATATTCCTTTTCAGTTGAAGCATAAATTCTCTGGACAAGAGCTCTAAGCTGACTTTATATAATCCAATCTGGTCTTTTACCCTTCCAAAGATGATAGGTCTCCTGCTTCTCCAAATAAGCACGTCTACAATCACTATTTAAACTGTGGTTGTCCTTCACTTGGTATCTTATCACACGAGAATGCATATGCCTATCAATTATCTTGACTAGATTCTCATTCAAAGGGACATCAGGATCAATGCTACTCTACAAACGTGATCAGTTGAAGCCCAAAAGATCACTCAAAATTCCATTCCAGTTGGCTTGAGATGTTATATAAATCTTACATAAAGTAAGATACATCAGGGACAGGTTGCTTAGTATTCACTTCTAATGAAATCAAGGCATGATTATATATCCCAACTGGACAACCAACTTTACTTGTTATAACACCAGGAAAGGCCAGCCATCCCACCAGAAGCCATAAAAGAAGTCGTAACCTAAATGCTAATCTTCAGTTCAGGATTTACCTGGCGACACATCAGTCTCTTTATGGCTTCTGGTGGCATGGGTGGAAGTGACCTTGCCTTTCATTTGAAGGGGCTAGGGTTCGATACCAAGTATGAGGTAGAAATTTATTTCTATCTGAGCACGATATTGCGTTGATATATATCCATATTAACTCATTAGGCGTAATTTGAATGAATTACTATCAATTGTGTCACCCGGTGGGCCAGGAAGTCAGGGAAAACTCTCTGGTGAAGAGACTGATGTCTCGCCAGGCAAATCCTAATCTGCAGATTAGCAGTTAGGTTCCAACTTTTTTTATGGCGTCTGGTGACATGGTTGGAAGCAACCTGGCCTTACATCACAAGGGGCTACAGTTTGATCCCAAGTATAAGGTAGTATATATATATATATATATATATATATATATATATATATATATATATATATATATATATATTCAAATAAGCCATATATATTTTTGATACATTAATGTCTGGATTCTCTTAACGACCTCGGGATCAGAGCCCCAGGCGAAATCACACAAAGACAAGAGCTTGGCTCCGGCCGGGAATCGAACCATGGTTGGCAAGCTTGTATAGACAGTGACTAAGCCACTTGGCCACGAAGAAAGATAGAATCCAGACATTAATGTATCAAAAATATATATGGCTTATTTGAATATAAAAACACGTAAAAATTTGCCTATTTAATATATATATATACATATATATATATATATATATATATATATATATATATATATATATATATATATATATATATATAAAACACCGACTAAATCTGGAGCCTCAACAGAAGAGTTGGAAGACCCAGGCCTAGATGGTTGAGGACTATGAAGGGCAAAGTAGATGATGAGTGGAGCAGTATTGAATTAAAAGCTCAAGATAGAGAAGATTGGTGAAATCTAACCGAGGCCCTTTGCATCAATCGGAGTAAAATAAGATGATGATGACGATGATGATAGATGACTCACTGGATATCTCTGAAGCTGATATTGTGTATTGTAACCTATGGGTCATCCCTGCTGATTTTTTTTCCGTCAACAACCTCATCCGACAATCTCTAGCCCCTACACCAGACATATAATCACTTGCTTTTCTCCTCAATGTTAATAAAAACAAATTGTAAAAACTTTATAATTCATGGTAATGTTTTTTTTTTTTTTTTTTTTTTTCTTTTTTTTTTTTAGCTCCCCATTCTCAGTATTTAAGCTTGATATCCGTTTCATATAGTTTCATTACTTACACCTTATCTCTCAATTTTTACCTAACTGGTGCCTCACACAATGTCTTACAAACATTGAACTTGAACAATCTCTCTTACATGTTAAACCAAGTCCCGCCATTCAACTCCTAATATCTTCTTTCTCATTGAAAAAGCCTGTTGGTAAACAAGTTTGTTGCGGCTCCTGCTTATTTTAGCATATTTTCTGGGGCCATAGCAGCAGATTTGCCGAAAAAATGTTGTGAATTCTCGGTGAATATGTGTCGTTAGTGCTGAAGGATGCATAGCGAAGGTGGGTTAAGTGACAGTGCAGATATAAATCTTGAAAACTTCGTTAAGTTCTCTTATTTTTAGTTGTGGCCCCTCCTCCCTAGCTTTGCCAAAGTGGGGAGTCTGAGCTAGAAAGTGGTGACGGTGCTGCCTTCTATTGACTCTTTCAGTGACTAGTTTCAGTATAACAGTATGGCGTCATAATCAACACCGTTTAGGAGAAAGAACTTTTAGGATGCAGTTTACTGCATACCCTACTATGGCAATTGTTAGTAAAATGTTATTTTATAACATGAAATTGGCTCATAACTCGATTATAGGAGTTCAATTTATAAATAAGAACTGAGTAATTTTTAAAGTAGTACCAAACGTGTTCAATGATCTCATGGAAAATTATGAAAGCAAAGAGGTTAGGAAATGTAAAGATAGTGATTCTTAACACCTCCATTATGTATGTTTCAGAAAGGAATGCTCCTTTCAGATTCTCAGATGAAAAGCTGATCAAGGTTTTATCAAAATATGGAAAAGTGGAAGGAATCAGGCTAAACAGATATGATGACGGACCATTCAAAAGGCTATTGAAGGGAGTTGGGACAGACCGTATGAGACTAAAAGAGAATGTCCCATCTTCAATTATGGTTTTTGGATTTACCTTGACTATCTTAAATATTAGGCAGCCACGGGCATGCTTTCATTGTGGGGAAATAGGTCACAAAGCTAAAAACTGCAAATATGAAGATGTAAGGTATAAGTTTAAAGAAGGAGAGTTCCCTCACCTACCTACGGAAGAAAAGGCAAATAAGTTGCACAAAGACAATGTAGAAAAGGCACCAGTGGAAGAAAGCGGAGATAACCAAAATTATCACACTACTGATATAGTGATCGAAGAAATGGACAGGGATGAAAGACCTAATTCAAATAAGGAATAGGTTTTAGATTTAGATTATACAACAGAAGAAATTGTTAAGGATAACTCACAAAATTATTCTGAGAAAGAAAAGGATGAAGGGGACTAGATAAAACTTGGGAAAGGCACAACATAAAGGAATTCTGGAAGTGAGCTAGGGAAAGATACTGAGGAAGAACTTGTATCAAGAGAACATGTTGACTGCATAAAGGACGAAAATATTTATGGAAAACTGGAGAGAGGGGTAACCGACACTGGTCAAAATTATGGGGACGAAAGGGATCTTTTTGAGGACATTCTTGATTACGAGCAGGATGATGATGATGAAGAATTTCAGGTTTTCCAACAAATAGGTGTCAATGAATTGCGTAGATCAAAAACGAAGGTTGAGATTCATAAGATGGTTAAAGAAAATGAGTTATTAACAGAAAATGAAGCAGCGAGTATAATAAAAGGAAAACATGAGGGAAAAATGGATTGTGAGGAAACATATGAGATGCCAACGCTCCAAAGAAAACTTTACAGTACTGATTTGGGGATGGAAACTTGGCGTAAAAAAACATTCTGGCAACAAACTTAAGGGAAGAAACTCGATTTTTGGGTCAAAATCACGAATTTTAGTTTTACCGCTCTCCTTTAGCCTCGAGGTGTGTACTGTTGCCAGACGAAAGATGAAAGCAATCTGGAGTATTTTAGTAGATAAAAATTGCAGTTTTGTGCATGCATATGCTAACCCAAGGATCTACCTGACAGCCCTATCATCCAGCGACCTAGTTATTTTGCAATAGTTTTCTTTGATATTGGATTGTATTTTGCTTTTTATAGTACGATATTTTTTCCTTTCTACGTGAAAGCACACACTTTCACTTTCACTTTCACTTTTGACTCTACAAGGCAGTGCTTACCCGATCAATATAGTGAGTTGGTGTGTCCGCACATGTGCTCTCAGTCTCGATCAGCTAACGTCTGTTTATATAGTGTTTTTTTGCTAGTTTTTGGCAACTAATTATGCCTAAGAGGAAGTGGTCTAACTTGCGTTTAGTGTCTGCTAAAAACATGTAGAATTTAAATGAAAAAAGGAGACAGAAACTTGAGGAAAACAAAAGAAAGAACCATGTAGAGGAGGAAAACGTGGTAGCCTCTTCTCAGTGATTGTAGCAGCAAGATTGAACTTGATTTTGAAAGACAGAATTTAGATGTTACTTTGATTACTAAGTGTAAATGTGAAGAACCTGAAAACATATCATGGAAAAGATACTGCCACTTTTGCCTACCATATTGCAGCAATTGAGCACAATGTAGGATACATTGCTGGCTCATTAATCCCAGTAATGAAAGATGCAACAAAGCAATGTCTAAAAACTCTAACACTAAAAGAAAAAAGAAGAAAGAGCATATCTATTGCTCCACCGAAAAAGAAAACGAAAGTATATGCAAGCAGAGGAGATGCATATCAGCCAGGAGCCAGTTAGGGTACTAAACCTGGCAACAATGAGTAGACTGGCATACTATGAACCCCCCCCCCCCTTGCAACAATAGAAAAATAACCATGTCTAAAAGAGGGGATAATATCTTTTTATAAAAGAGGGGACCAGGAGCCTTGTACACTTTCCAGATCAGCTTTACCAACAAATGTGAGTACATCAAAACTTTAAACTGTTATTTCTCAAAATAGCATTTTTCGTTATCAAATTGCTAACTACTTCCTTATTTATGGACCAATTTTTTAAATTAAAAAAGTATTATAATTCTGGATGATTGTAGAAATAGAAAAAAAGACAAGATTTTTCCTATCACCCCCCCCCCCCAAAAAAAAAAATTAATTGGAAAAAAAAATAATTTTTTTTTTTGGACATTTTTTTTATGAGATGGAACAGAAAACATAAGAAAATTTGAAAATATGCACATTTTTTGTATTGTATATACTATAAGCACTATGTTGGTTTTTAAATTGTTAAAATTGATTCATAAATAAGAGAGGAGATGGATTTTGAAAATAAGAAAAAAAGTCCAAAAAAACAAGAAAAAAACAATAATAAAAAAACTATTCAACTTAGGGAGACTAAAATTGGCTGAAGTATTGTATGTACATAGATGCATATTCTGTACAAATTTCAATGTCATAGTGCCAAAATAACCCCCACGCTGAAGAAAGACCAGTGCCAAAACATGGAAAGGACAAACCAGAATTTATCATCAGATGATGAAAGTGTTCTAAGAAGCTTAAAGCAATTAAACCTTGTATTTTAAATGTATTTTACATTATATACAAAATTCATATGATCCACATTAAATGTAGCTACAGTTAACGTAAATGGACTTAATACTTTGAATAAGCAAAGTAAAATAATAAACTTTATGTTTCTTTATAATCTAGATACAATTCTCGTCCAAAAGCACAATATAAAATGGTAACGGAAACTGGAAACTTTGTATATAAGGGAATATTTTGAAAAAGTTTTTCGAAAAAAGAGAAATGTCATAAGTCTTATTAAAACCTCTTTTTTTTTAATTTAGTAGATAAAGTTGTTGATGGGAATGAAAATGATATTTTAACCTCAGAAGTGACAGAGTCTGAAGTATTGAAAGCATTTAAGGGTCATGAATAACGGCAAAAGCACGGGAATAGATGGTCTCACTGCTGAGTTTTACAAAAAGTTTGGGAAGGAAATATAGAAACGATTTTGTAAGTATAGTAAAGTTTATTTTTATATTTAAGACTATCTATAAAATGAATAAAGGAATAATAACGCTTACGCCGAAGGAAGGAGACTTAGGTTTTACTACAAGCTGGAGGCCAATAACAATACTAAACGTTGGTTTTAAGATGATAAAAAAAGGGATAACTTCCAGATTGAAAAAGTGCTACATTTAATTATTTCCCGCCAGCAGTTTAGTTGTGTTGATGATAGGTCAATTATCAACTTGGAATTCCATCATGAGAGATATTATGGTCTATGCAAATGATAAGGATAAACAAATTTCGTTAATAAATTTAGACTGATCTATAGCTTTTGATCATGTGGATCTTCTTTCTTCTTCTTCTTTGTCTACATCTTTCCCCACTTCTATGTGGGGTCGATGTTTCTGGTCAGCTTTCTCCATCTACCTCTGTCCCACACCTCATCACTTTTTATATTCTATACTGAGCAACTTTGGTTTTGACCCTAGTTTCATTCAGCTTATACAAATGTTATATAAAGACGCTGAAAGTGTAGTCTGCATAAATGGTAATATCTCTGATCCATTCCCTATAAA
This sequence comes from Palaemon carinicauda, assembly GCF_036898095.1. Lineage (NCBI taxonomy): Eukaryota > Metazoa > Arthropoda > Malacostraca > Decapoda > Palaemonidae > Palaemon > Palaemon carinicauda. The sequence goes on along the minus strand of NC_090741.1, from coordinate 131,423,699 downwards.
GAAATTCGGTAAGGCAAGGATGTCCACTATCCATGATGAAAAGGAAGCTTATAGACATGTCATTGAGTTTGTCAAAAAATTTAAAGGTTTCTGTTTTAGGATATGATGACGATTCTGTTATCATAGTTACTTGTTATAAAGTAATATTATAATTTTTTTAATATAATATCAGATTATGAAAAGGTAAGTGGTGCAAATCTGAACAAAAACTAAAACTTCAATTTTAGGCACTGGGAAATGGAGAAATAAATCAGCATTGCCATTAAATGGCTTCAATTATCTTTGTTATTCCTGCAAAATAATAGGTGTTTATCATAATAATAATCATCAAGATAGTGTTAACCTAAATTAGAGTAATCTAGAGAGTAAGATAAACAAATTGATAGATATATTTAGGCATAGGAAGCTGACAGTGTTTCGAAATTGTAACATAACACTGGTTTATAAAACATTTTGGTCTGTGGCAAGAATGAGGATAGGTGTTTTTTGCTAATTTGGGTGTGCCGAATTCAATTTCATAAATAGTTATGCTCTATCACCTCTAGTTTTCTGGCTTTTAGATAGTCTCATTTTAGTATAAACAGAGAATATATGTGCACATTCCAAGAGTTGCAGCAGCTTATAACAGATAAAACAGGATAGATAAAGAACACTGATTGAATCAATATACTTGGATGACACAATTACACAATTCATAGTACCACAGACAGTCAAAACTGTGTTTTCTTAGAAGATCTGGTGTATTTTGCCTCCTGGATGTCACGCAAGAGCATCCAGCAGAAGTCTCCCATCATGCCGGGGTTCCATTTGCCTTGATAGTTGCTCTCCATCTTCGTAATGTCTTGGTGGTATCTTTCTCCATGCTCATCCCTCACTGCTCCAAGGTTTGGTGGGAAGAAGTTGAGGTGGGAATGGAGAAAATGAATCTTGAGTGACATTCGGCACCCCATATCCTCGTAAGACTTTTGCAACTTTTCAATAGAGGCTTGGTAATCTGGTACGCATGTGTTACCAAGGAAGCCACTACAGACTGACTTGAATGCTTTCCATACCCTCAGTTCCTTTACGTTAAGAAGCTCCTCAAAATCAGTATCCTTCAGCACTTCTCAGATCTGAGGTCCGACAAAGATGCTCTCTTTGAGCTTAGCAGCACTAACACCTGGGAACACAGTAGACAAGTGTTGGAAGGCAGCACCATTTTTGTCCAACGCCTTCACAAAATTCTTCATCAAACTAAGCTTGATGTGAAGAGGAGGAAGAAGCACCTTATTCATGTCCACCAGAGGATTACCCTTGACGCTGTGTTCGCCATGAACAAAAGTGCTTCTAGACCCCCAGTCTTTCTGCTTGTAATGCTGAGAAACAGCTCGACTATCCCAGAGACAGAGAAAACAACAGTACTTTGTGAAGTCCGCTTGCATACCTATAAGAAGACCAATGACCTTGAGGTCCCCACACAGACTCCATTGGTACTCGCTGTACTTAAAAGCTTCTAAAACCAGCTCCATATTGTCATAGAACTCCTTTAGATGGACAGAGTGTGCAATGGGAATGCTGGGATATTTATTCCCGTGGTGCAGAAGAACAGCCTTGAGACTTCGCTTGGAAGAGTCTATGAAAAGACGCCAGTCTGAAGGATTATGTGGCAAACCAAGGGTCGTGAACAAGCCAGGTACGTTTGTGCAGTAGCACAACCTGTTTTCCATGTCGAAAAAGGAAGCAAGGTCTTTGTTCCGATTCCTGAAACTGGTGATCCTTACATCTTCCTGGACTAGGTTCCACTGTTTAAGCCGAGAAGCCAAGAGCTCTGACTGCTGTTTTGACAGATACAAATCACGAGCAAGATCATTCAGGTCTTCTTGCGTGATCCAGTGTGGCTCGTTGCCACTTGCTCCTGAATATGTATACTCAATATCTTCCAAAGATATTGACTCGGCAGAATCCTCCTTTGAAGTCCTTTCTTCATCTGATGAGGAAAGAAGAACCTTATTTACTGGAGGTGTGGGTACAGGAAGATCATCTGAATGGGGAACGGGTCTCATAGTAGATGGAAGGTTGGGATATTTGATCTTATTCCTAGAAGATGCATTGAAACCAGTTATATTAGTTAAACAAAAATAACAATCATCTGTGTGGCTTCATGGCTCTCTACAAACCATCGGGACTGCAAAGTTGAAAGCCGCTTTCTTGCCATTAAACCATGCAGTTAGTCTATTGTAGCAGAGTTTACAACAGATGTGTGGAGCCCAAGGCTTGTCCTGATCACCAATTTTACAGTCAAAATAGTGAAAGTAGGAGGTTCTGAGGAGGGAAGTGATGGTTCGGCACTATGCAACTGTTGTGAAATCCCCACACACGTAGCAGAAAGAATTGGCCTTGTTGAGGCATCCTCGATGTTTTGACGTGCTGAAGCCATTGGAGAATCTGAAAATATAACAAAGTAAAACTAAATCATATGCAAGGCAATAAAATGTGCATTGTGTTTAATCTCTTGTAGGCTGGCAAAGAAACACGAACAATGATAGGTCTCTTTAATAAGAGGTTACCAAACAAATTGACGGCTAAACAGAGACTAACAATATTTGGTACATACATACAGAAGAAAGGTATTTACAAAACTCTCACTTGTTTATTTACATTAGACACCAACTACCATTACAATATAATTTCCGAACAACCCATTACATAACTAGTAAACAAAATAAATACAGACATTTGGAAGTATATCACACACCTCCCCCTAAGACGTCTAGGGTAATATATAACTCCTAGCGTCTGAAGATCCTTCTTATTCATATGTATTTTTGTTCCATTTTACTTGTAGACGATCAGGTTCTTTCTTATGCCGCAAACTACGACGTGGAGCTGGTGTAGGCGAAACTGGTTGTTCAATAACCTCAGCAGTAGAATAATCTTGCGACCTCTCCCCATCCTTTGGTTTATTGGGAGTGTTAGTTGCATCAAGGCTTGATCCATATATTGGTAGAAAAGGTCGATGTGGTCTCAGGAACTTCCGGTTTCTCCACAGAATACGTCCACTGCCCAACTTTATAAGATAATCTCGCCTGGATCCAATGCCAACAACAACACCTGGACGATTCCAAAGTTTTGTGTTGTGATCTTGAATATCAACATAACTACCCATTTTCAAGTGAGAAAGGGGTCTGGCAGTACTGTCGTACCGTTGTTTCGCCTGACTTCGCAAATACTCTGCCTTAACATCACATTCTTCTGCCTTCCTTTGCCACTCTTTGGCAAATGAGCGACGATGTGTTGGAATAAAAGACCTGAGGGGATGACCAAATAAAACTTGGGCTGGTGATCTGCCATCAGCACGAGGTGTGTTCCTAAGCTCTAACATTCCACGGGCGAATTCATCCGCATCCAGATTCCCATTCTTAGTAGTAGTCATTATCAGCTTCTTGATAATTTTCACAGATGCTTCTGCATGTCCATTTGCCTTCGGAATATATGGCAAAGCAATGCGATGTTCTACTCCCCAACGAGATAGAAAACGTCTCAAAGCTGATGCAGCAAACTGTGGTCCTCCATCAGTCTTCAACAACACAGGAACACCAGTATCTGAAAATATAGCCCTCAATGATCGGATTAGATTAGCTGCAGAAGCTATACCCTGACAGGAAGATATACAAGGCCACCCAGACAACCTATCAACATAAACAAGATAAGTTCGACCCATGGCATGAAAATAATCTGCAGATACGGATTCAAAAACTCTACTTGGTTGATCTTCTTCTTGACATAAAGGTTCGTTCCTTTGATTTGGTAGAAGAGAACGACATTTGATACAAGAAGAAACTATATTCTCAATATCTCTGTCAATTTTAGGCCAATAAACAGTTTGCCGCGCCCTCCTTTTAGTGCGGTCAATTCCCTGATGACCATCATGAAGACATTCAAGGGTTTCACGTCGAAGTCTCTTGGGTATAAGAAGTCTTGCTCCATAAACAATTAGGTCATCATCTACAGCAAGCATATCACGTATATTCCAGAAAGGTCTGAGTTCTACTTCCAAATTATGGCAGTGTTCAGGAAAACCTTTCATTATAATCTCCCAAAGAGAATTGTATTCTGCATCCTGTTCAGCAGCAGCATGTATCTTTTCCAGTGTTTTGTCCTTCAGAGGTGTTAGAAGTACGCCATCTTCATGCATGTCGAGGGCATTCACCATTGCAACATGCAAAGGATCAGTGGATCCATCGTCTTTCAAACAATTTTCTTCTGTAGGATCCTGAACTGGTGCACGTGATAAAGCACCCGGAATATAATGAGCACTTCCTTTCTGCCAGTGAACAGTAAAACTAAAATTACTTAGTTTCTCTCTCATGCGTTGAAGTCTTGGGTTTTCAATTTCACCAAGTGATTTACTGTTAAGAATTGGTATCAATGGTCTATGATCTATCACAACATCAAAATGAGGTAATCCAGCCAAGTAAGTATGACATTTCTTTATTGACCATAATACGGCTGTCATTTCCAGCTCTATCACAGAATATCTTGTTTCAACATCTGAAAGGAATCTTGAGCCACATTGCGTTAGTTTCCAGTCCGTTCCATGCTTTTGAAGTAAAGCAAATCCCAGACCATGCAGTCGTGACGCATCTGTCTGCAACATGGTTGGCAAAGTTGCATCAAAATGCGCAAGTATAGGGGGTGCAGTAAGTGCTTCCTTCACTCTCCTAAATGACAAATCATGTTGTGCAGTCCAACACCATTCATCACGCTGCTTCAGTAAATCTCTGAGTGGTTGTGCTTCACGTGCAATCACTGAAGAAAAACTTCCAAGCTGATTCACAAGTCCCATAAAAGATCGAAGATCTGTTATATTTTGTGGCACAGGAAAGTCTGCAATAGCCATCACTTTGCGAGAATCAACTGTGTAGCCATGACTTGAGATTTTATATCCACAAAAATCAACAGCACGTTTTGCAAAGCAAATTTTCTGATCATTAAGTGTTATCCCATATTCATCACATCTTTGCAAGATAGAAATAATATGGGCTAGGTGATCCTTATAAGAATAATCATACGCAAGAATATCATCAACTATCTTCACAGTTTGTGGTATATCACCAAGAGCTTGGTCTCCTCTACGATTGTATTCATCTCCTGAAGAAATAAGTCCCATTACTGCTCTCTTGAATTTATAGCGACCCCATGGGGTGATAAAACATGTGAGATCCTGGTCTTCTTCTGCAATTTTGATTTGGAAATATCCCATTTTTGCATCTAGTGTAAAGAACCACATTGCTCCGGTGCTTATCGAAGCTACTGCATCATGTGGTGATCGTACAGGATAAGTGGGTCTACATACATACCTATTAAGCTTAGTGAGATCAACACACAATCTTACTCCATTTAGCTTTTTAGCAACAGGCACTATAGGATGACACCATTCTGTTGGATGCTCAACCTTACAGACAACATCCTTCTCCAAAAGTTCATCAAGCTGATCCTTTATTTCAGACCTCCAGCTGTATGGTATAGTGCGCGGGGCTGTCACAGCAAATGGTCTTGCATTTTCGGACAACTTTATATGCATAGGACCTCCATGCATCTCCCTCAGTATTTTTGTGGCACCAAATACCCGAGGAAATGCTGATACCAAAGCTGCAGCATGCTCTGCCCTTTCTTCTTCAGTTGGATCACGTTCATAAGGCCACCTTGGAAGTGCAACAGGAGAATGAACTTCCCTACAAGTAGAGTCTTCGTTCTCTTTGTAGTCCTTTAAGCGCTTTTCTTCATCTGGATTTACAGATAATCGTACGGGAAGAGAATTAATTTGAGCAGGAAAATCCTCTGGTAGAATTCCTAAAGCAATAGAATCAAACCAGCTCAATAAAGCTCCCTTTACTTCTTTCACCACAGTTATTTCAACTTTAGTTTGTCGATCACCAAGCGAAAGGTGTGAAGTGAAAGCTCCTACACAATTAAGGGTCTGGTAACCTGCAGAACAAAGCTTTCCAATTTTAGAAGGTTCGAGCATATAGGGATATATGCCAAGAGATCTCGCTACATTGAGCCCCATGACTGTAGCTTCTGCTCCCGAATCCGGTGTCCATAGTATAGACGAGTTCCCTGCAGGATGAGTAATGTGAATCTGAACTTTCGGGGTTGTTGAGAAATGGAAGTATATCACACACATTGGAAAATGTAATACTAATATTTAGCTACCCAAAAGATGTGTAACACATAGTTGAGGGACACCAACCTCCTGCGCCACCTGCGAGACAACCTCTTCCAATGACTGCCAGAGCACTACTGAGTGTGGATTGAGACCTGCTGCTCTAACTGCCAAAATCCGTCTTGATATATAATTATATATATATATAATGTAATGCAATCACTTACATTTAGTGCATAATAACTAAAAAATAAGCCATAAGTCTCACAATATTAGAATTAACCCTGAATGCATATGCACCTTTATGTACTGTATATGCACAAAATGCACACTATGCATATCTAAAAAAAAAACTAGAGGTGATGAGTAAACACGGATTTCAAATTTGAATTCAGCACCCCCGAATTAGGTAAAAACGGGTATTTTTGTGCTTGCCTCAATTTCTTTGTAAACCAGTGTAATTAATTGTGAAATTTTAGCAAAAACGTGGTTTGTGTCACATGTATATACAGTCCACAAGATTGTGCAAAACAAATTCAGAGGAGTTTATTTAGACACATATGGAATGGAAGCTGTGAACCAATTGCAAGAAATACCGTATTTTTACCAAGGGCAGAAGGAGGGCTAGGAATGAGGAATATTTTACATAGATCGAAAGCTATTATGTTCATAACTTTTAACAAGATTTCTATGAGTAAATGTTATGGTTTTGAAATTATGTGTTTATATTGTAAAATAAAAGCTATTTTTATCACATCATGTTATAGTGAGATGACTGATGTTTTAGGGAAAGTATATCGTTTAAAGACTATAAATCAAAGGTAGAGTTATTGTACCCGCTTTTTAATTGGACACCTACTTGGAAGTTTGTAAATGATAAGTACATTAATAAGAGGAGCATAAATATAGATTATAGATATGTTCATAAAATACTTAATACTGAAGATAGGCTGCATATGAAGAAAATCTCGAATAGAGATAAATGTTTCTTTTGTGGTTATATTGAAAATAGTATGCACATATCTTAATTCTCTCCCTCGTCCAAAAACATTCTGATTTGGTTGAAGTCAATACTAAAAGGCTATTGTAGAATTGAAACTGATATTTTACTAAAGATTCTTAAATTCTATTTCAAGACACCATCGAAGAAAGACGAAAACATAGCAATGGTGTTACTATTATATTTTGTAGCAAGAGTATGGTTGGGTCGTTCTTTGGGCCTTTTGGTAGACGACCAAAACCTGATTGCTTACATAGGTAATAAAATGTCAAAGACGAAGTTCATATTGAGTAGAGTTTATGTAAAAAAAATATATATATATACAATCTCTTTATATGTAAGTAATGCGATTGTGAAATAAAGAATAAAAAAATATAAGTTACTCCTTAGAATATAAGGCTTACATACTTTGTTATTTGTAAGGGTTGCAATTTGCTATTATGTATAAAGTATATATGAAGGTATATGAAGCCATTGCATTGATCCTGTTGTAGATTTTATAAATTAAAAGGAAAAAAATTCTGAGAGCTTTGTTCTCAAATCTACAAAATTTGTTGGATATTGATTAATTTCCATACACTTTTGCACTAAATTACAAAGGATGCTAAGGATTAACCACGCGACTGTATATGCCGAACTTTGAAAGAACACCAACACACTTATTCACGATTGCACACCTTTCCTCTCACTCATTTTACTCAAATTCACGTCGACGTGGTAGGTCCCCTACCCGTATGATCAGGAGACCTTGACCTGTTTGCCGTCATTGACCACTTTACTCGTTAGCCTGAAGCCATCCCCATGGAAACTGCGATGTCTGTCTCATGTACATCATCTTTACCCTCAATATGAATAGAAAATTTTGTTTCCCACGAGCATATTACGCCTGAAAGGGTTGGAGATCTTTAGCAAATTTTTGGGTATCACCCTACATCAGACAACAGCCTACAATCCTGCAGCCAACAGAATAGTGGAACTTTTGTACTGTATCTTACCCTTAAAGCAGCTTTGATGTCCTGTTGCAATGACTACAATTGGTTTACGCTGCTTTCTCGGGTCCTCCTTGGATTAAGGATGACTCTTAATGACGCCTTGATAAATAGCGACCTGATGGCTGTCTCTGCTGAACGTTTTCCGTCTGCAGCCTCCTCCGACAATCTCTAGAGCCTACATCACTTTGTTGGAAAATTTATCCCCTGCTGCCAGACTTACAAGACCCCAATGAAGCAACGTATACTGAAAGAATTAAACAACTTAACGAATGTCTTAGTGCACACCGACACTTGCTAGCACCACCAATGACCCCTTTTTCGATCATTCCCCTCGTTATCCATTGCACATCCATGCCTTTTTAATTACATTCATGGAAAAATATGACGACTTCCATTGATCACCTAAAACTACCGTATCTCCTACAAGATGACCTGCCTAAAGTTCACCTCGCTAGGGCAGGTTGCCCTATTTCACAAGTATATCTTTTTTAGGTGGAGCCATGTACCACACTTTTCATACATGCTCATACACTGACACATGACAACTACCTTGCGATAATATGAATGAAATACTAAATATTAAGGTGGAGAAAAAAATAATTGATGTAATTTTCAGATGTATAAAACTAGAAAAGATTATGAGAAAAAAAATAGAAGATAAAGACACCACATATCTTTCAAGTCAGTTAGAATGTTACTACAAATTCAATGTCTGATGGCAACAAGTCCGAAAGTATTGTTATCGTGTTATCATTAAACAATCTAAAGCAGTGTTGACTTGTATTTTACTACAGGCCGATAATGAAACTTCAAACCTCGTTGACTATGGCAAAATTTATATTACCGCTCTTATTAGTTACTCTCTGCTGCTCTCATTATTCTTATGTTTTCATATTTCACGAAAAATAATAAATCACAGTCATTATGACTCATAAGGCAATTTACACTGGTTCCATTCCACTAAAAGATGAAGTTAAACCGATTAAGGTATTAAGACAAAAAGCAATATTCAATTCACAAGGGAATGTTAATTGTTAATTGAATTTTGTAGACTTTGAAGATCAAGTTCAATTATATGTGACGATCTGAAATCATTCGGATCAGTAAAATTGTCTTTCTGTTTAATATACGAAATAAGATAGGTAAGGATAAAAAAAATGGTCAAATATATCATGAGCTTCTTCCGTTCCTTAAATTTAAAGAGCTTCAAATCACAGTGAATTTACTGGGAGCTGTGGTATATCATATAGCCCCAACCTCTCGACAAATTCTCTCTTAAACCCAGCAATTATTACTATAGTACCCCGATGTTTAAAGGTTGAAAGATTGATCATAAATGGCAGAGGCAAGAGACAGTGACAATGCTCTAGCTAGCAGGACAATTCCATAGACTCTAACCAGACAGACATTTGGCAGATTGCCAGGCAATGATGTTTCCAATACGCCACCACAGAAGTATGATTACTTTTTATTGCGAATTAAGGCCGATTCACATGACCCGTTTTCTTTCCGACAGGCTGGCCGTCGGTTAACCGGTGTAAAGGTTTCAAGTTACCCCCAGTTTCAAATTACCCCCCCCCCCGGTAACTTGAAACCGGTTTCAGATTACCGGGGGGGTAGTTTGAAACTGGTTTCAAGTTACCCCCTCTGTTTTCAAGTTACCCCCTCATCAGAATGATAAATAATTCGTGTGACATCGCAAATATGTATCATACATTTATTGCTGGCTTCGCAGCAGTAGGAAAATAGTTTAATTTTGTATTTAAGACCAAAAATATTGTATTAGTGAATTATATGACACGTTAAAAGTCACAGACTGTAATTTAAGGCTTTGTGATAAAGGCGAGGTAAAATTTTATTTTATTTCAGTGTTCCTGTGATTGTCGATATTTTCGTATTTAAGACCTAACGTGTCATATAATTCACTAATACACAATATTTGAAGTTACAGACTGTCATTTAAGGTTTAGTGATAACGGTGAGGTAAAACTTCATCTTATATCAGTGTGCGCGTGATTGTCGAGATTTTTTTTTCTCCTTTTTTTTTTATCTCCAGTAGATTCCATTCATGTGCTTTAGGTGCATGAGCTTCGGGTGGCAATACGCCTGGAGAAATTGACACAAAAAGCATTTAGAATAAATGGTGTTGATTATTTTATTATTTATACAAATGCATATATATATATATATATATATATATATATATATATATATATATATATATATATATATATATATATACTCACACATCTTTTGAACAAGGGCAGCCAACGCACAGCTTAGGTGTCAATCACCAAAACTCATTTGTTGCGGTGCCGATTCTCCTTTTATCCCGATGCTTTCGCTTCACTAAGACAAGGAAAGGAAAATGACAAATTAGGAGATATGACATACACGTTGCCACTGGGTCAGTTCACTGAGACCTTTCGTCAAATCCTATTAAATGCATGAAGATTAGCTTCCTCATTCACTGTCTTGCATAATAGGCTTCCATAAAAACCATGGTAAGTTCTCAGCGTCGTGTTTTTCACCCAGAAGAAATAAAAATGGTATACAATGTCTATCAGTTTTTTTAAATGGGAAAATGATAAAGAGATTGTTAAATTTGGAATTGACCAAACAATCAAACGTGTCAGAGATGCAACCGACATATCAAAAACGACTTTGTTTCAGATTTGCAGGGAAAATTGGGTTAAAGGTATTTAGCATATTGATAACATTATAAAGGAAAACATGAAAATGGTCTGAATTAACTAATTCGTTGAATCTTTTGTGGTAGTACTAACTTCATCTGACGAAGTCATCATAACCACGTTGGCTAACACAACCTTTGTTGTAGAAAATGTTTTTCGATTAATTAAATAAATTCTAAAACAATAAAATCACCTATGTAAATATACCATATTAAACATAGTTAATTAAATCCTTCGTAAAGAATCCTGTCTTTTAATAATCAATCAGAATTGAGAACTGAATTCATTTGATATCAAAATTAAGATTATTTCTGTTAGTATGATGATCGTTTTATAACAATTTTGCTCTTTGTTATATTTAAGAGTTTCGATTTGTCACCACGTGGTTGCAAACAAAAAGAGCGAAGGGAAAAATTTGGAGAGAGTATCAAATTAAAAGATCATATTCTTAGACCGTTCAAATCCGGGTGAATGAATAATTAGCTGACCCTTTTCTCCTTTTCTTGGCTTGCCCATAGATTAAAGCGGTCAAGCCAGGTGTGCTTTCAAAATGACCCAAGAGAATTGGCAATGCCGCTATTGGGCTCCGAGTTTGCTCTTAAAATGGTTTGACTATACCCGTAGATGCAATGTAACAATAGAACTCCTTGTGTCCATATATCTTTTTGTTTATTCATATATTCTGTCAGTGATAATGCATAGTAACTTCGTAGTATTTGGATGCTATGCACGTGAAAAATAAAAGCTCAAATATAAATTACCAACATTCATGTTGTCGTGCAGACAAAATTAACGTTGTGTAAGCTACTGTTAGCTCGATTCAATTTAAACCAGAGGACTTTAAAGATTGTATGAAGTCTCGATTTCTAGGTATTGCTGTTTTGTCATTTGATGAAATGTGTAATAAGAAAGAATGGAGCTATGACAAAGGGGCAGAAGTCTTATATTAACCGCATGGAAATGTACAGGTGACTATGCTGCGAGGACTTTTTTTTCATGATACATTTCAGGTAAAATTCTAGAACATTTTATCACTCAGTTTTTCAATAATTTTCCATTTCGAGAACAACAACAGAGAAAAAAAAATCCATACACGAATCCATCACTTACTACTCTGGAAGATGGTTTAAATAGTATTTGATTTAGCCCATGATAACACACAGCTGTCTGCCTTTAGGCTAAAATCAGTAACAACAGTTGTGAGATTAACAAAAGTTGTGTTCAATATCATCAATAGAGGGCTATAAAGTGTAACGACTTTACCGTAGTCCAGGTGTTTTCGTATACAAACAACCAATGTAAGTACAGTAGCAGCAAACAGCGTGTACTGTATCTTGTTTTATTAAAACTGTTATAATTGCTTACACTCTTGCTTTATTAAAAGTGTCAATTATTTACAGATGTAATGAATGATATAGTATTTACAACATACATACTATATATATATATATATATATATATATATATATATATATATATATATATATATATATATATATATATATATATATATATATATATATATATATATATATATATATATATATATATATATATATATATATATATATATATATATATATATATATATATATATATATATATATATATATATATATATATATATATATATATATATATATATATATATATATATATATATATATATATACTTAAGATCAATATGTTGATTATACCTTATATAATACTTGCTTGCAGTATAATTATGTAATATTTCAAATAATGGAAAAAATATCCGTCCAAATCAAATTCCACCTCGTCTCCCTGTCTCGGAAAAATATGCGCCCATGACTGGTAACGGAATTTTCGACATGTATTAGCTAAGACATAAACATAAAACGGATAAAGGCTGGATATTAATAAACGATACCAATAGGTGGAACAATACATGTATATACATATAACCTAATGATTGTGTTGACCCTGATCAAAAGCAATTTATTAGTATTCATAAATGATGAGGTGCTGCGCAAAAAGGAGGGGGGTAATTTGAAACCAGGGGGGTAGCTTAAAACCGGTTTCAAATTACCCCGGGGGTAGCTTGAAACCGGTTTCAAGTTACCCCCCCCCCCCGGTAGTCTGAATCCGGTTTCAAACTACCGGGGGGTAAGATTTGGAGGGGGTAATTTGTAACCGGTACACCGGCGTCTAGCTTTCTTACGTTATTCAAATGCAACTGTTCACACGACCCGTTAGCCAGACGGCGGCCCTCGGACGTCAGCCGTCCGAGTCGGCTCGGCTTTCTTTCTAAGAAACCTCGTCCGGTTTGACGGCCGTTAGCCATCCGTCGCAACCAACGGGTGGATGATGTTTTGTGTGAATGAGGACCTGTATCGTACCTGTTCGTTTTGTGGCCTACAACCCCGACTTTTCCTCATAGTATAGAGTCATAGAAATTAGGTATTTTGTTGTTTACACCATGTATGCGAGGTTAATTGAACCTTTTCAAGGATATTAGGAGATGTTTAACATGGCAAACTAGATGTATATAAATAATTTACATAAATAAAAGATATGGAAAACGACTGGAGAGGCATTAAATAAAACAGGTGAATTTATCATAATTTTAATATTCTTGGCGTGTGCATAAAGTATAATGAAATTGCACAACTTATTTAATCAACACAGTTATCAACCAACATCTTATAGTATCAAAATTATCGTAATTTGCTCGGTCCTCACGTGACAGATTTCAAGTATACAATGAAAACCGCGAGCTAGTAAACGAATACGGAACGCCTCGTGTGAATGTACAACATTTCGACGGAGGCTAGCCACCACCCAGCCTGTCGGAAAGAAAACGGGTCGTGTGAATCGGCCTTTACACGTAGCTATAGTAGACCTACCTAAGGATGATTCATAGCGTATATTATTTCTTCGGAAATTGCATTGTTTGCGTGTTTGTTTCTTTTTATTTCCTTAAATTTGTATGTTAATTCATTGCAGTTTTTCTCCCGTTAAAAACCATGGAGAAGGAGATAGAGATCACCTATGGTTTTCATATCTAGAGTTTGCATATACTGAATCGGCATTCGTTTTCTTAGATGAATGAATTATGGTTCCTGAGGCTCCATCATTGAACGATATTCTTCAATTTATTTTTCATTCAGTAGCAGCAGGAACGAAGCAGGTTACCGTAAAAGAGGCATTGCAAATATGTATTTTCTCAAAAAATGGTAATTAAAAGCAAATAAAAACTGCAAAAGTTAGGACTTGAAAGGTTTGGAATATGCAAGCAGGATCGTTCTAGCCACTTCAATACTTCAAAGAACTTTTTTTTTTCTTTTTTTTTTTTAATCACCTGACTTATATCATTCTAGTTAAAAGTCTATTAGACGTTTGCTAAAGCACTTATTGAAGATGAAGGCTGGATTAAACTGAAAGCTGAATAAGGCCAGTAATCGACATACTATGTAGTATTTTTATCACCTATGTAGATAGACCATTGAAGGAATGTTTTGTTAGAAACAGAGAAAAAAATTTCCATTTCACTCGCGTCTTTCTATCAGTCTGCCGCATTAGTTGAATTTTTACCTTTCATATCTGATCCTTATATGGTATATGATATAGTTAAATTATCTTTGGAAAAACTTTAAGGCTTAATAATATTCGAAAGAAAATTCATGAGAACCTAGAAAATGTAATGAATAAGGGGGTATCGAAACGCTAGAAGTAAAGGTAAGGAAATCCTGGTTGAAACATATTGCATTTATAGGAAATAGACAGGTCTTTACACTCAGGTTACGATCCACTTAAGTCTTCTTATTTCATAACTGTATGGATATCCATTTATCCTGCCACTGACGTGAGCGAATAATGTATGTAATCAGCAGAGAGTTATGCTTAAAGTAACTGGTTGATAATGACTAATGCACATACAAAACAAAGCCACTCCAACTCCTAAAAATCCTAGCAGACATCTTACACGTCTAGAACTGTTGCTCATACCACGCCAAGACTCCTCGCTACTGGGAAGAAGGGCGATGGCGACCGGTACAATACATGAACATACGATACCGGGGTCTAAACGTTTTCAGGCGTGGCAGCCAATTGCGACTATGGACGCGTTTAAAAAGAAGGCAACCGTGCTTTCCCCATACACAAATAGGGAACAAGCACGTTAATTGAAGAAGTACATTTATGAAAAGGACTTGTTTGGTTAAGAAACGGTTTCCCAAATAAACGTCCACTTTCCAAAGCAGATTAATCGGTCGTAACTCTCCCGTAAACTTTCGTTCAAAGTTTGGAACTTGAAATCTCACCACACGGCCATAATGTGGTTGACTTAACTTATCTTGATGCATTGACGCTCAGGTACAATGCACAACTTCCGACAAAGTTTGAGTCTGGGGACATTTACTTATGCGAAAGGATACCATAGTGTAAACGGTCTCTCTCTCTCTCTCTCTCTCTCTCTCTCTCTCTCTCTCTCTGTCAATAACCATGACAAGTTTCCTCCTCCGGCTGTGTATCATTCCAGACCATCTTCGATGCCCTCTTCCATCATTCTCAACTTTAGCGGTTCTTTCCGCACCCTCCTTATCACATCGCATTTTCTCACTGATGTAACTTTTAACTTTCCTCATTTTTTTTTTATAGCTCTCGATGCCTTTCTTCCTTCCACTTCAGTTTTCTCTTCTTGCGGGTCTCTTTCAACAATAATTGTTATCAGTTACGGTGGCCTAAAACCATATGACCCCAACAGTTCCAAACATTCAGTCCCTTTAGCTAGTTTTATTTTATATCGTATTTTTGTTATATTTTTTAAGGTTTTGAAGGGTGAGCATTGGAAGTTAATTAATTCAACAATACTATTTTTTCTCTGTTCGTACATTATATGATCTTTTTCCTTTATTCTGCTTCGAAAATCTATATATAGTTAATTAGGACCTAAAAAGGTACCAACTTCCCATGTCAATCAACAAACAAACTGTTCTGCATTGACTCCCTCATTTAATAGTTCTCTCTCTCTCTCTCTCTCTCTCTCTCTCTCTCTCTCTCTCTCTCTCTCTCTCTCTCTCTCTCTATATATATATATATATATATATATATATATATATATATATATATATATATATGTGTGTGTGTGTGTGTGTGTGTTTAGAAACACTGGTAACTTCTATGTTCCAGACTTTAGTTGCCATCCCTTCCTGATCTTATCAGGCTAATGAGCTGTTTCGTCCAACACCGTTCTCGACTTATCTTGATTAATGTCAGGTCATTCAGCTGAGAATGTAAACAAGATAAAGCTTTCATATGGGTCGTTTAACTCTGATGCATATTCTAGATAACCGGGAACAAAGTCAACGAATGATGATTCAGGATTATTCTGTTGGTGATTATATAGAAATATATGTGATTTTAGTATTATTATGAAAAAAATATGGTACGCTAAAATTTAGGATAACATTGATTATAATCATCGTATCCTCATTACTCTCAACAATGAAATATTACATGTTAGAAATAATTGCAATTACTTTATTCATAATAATTCCATGTCTATTTTGTTTGTGTGTGTATTGTTCATAACTGATCTATGTTATTCCTTGCAAGGTATGAAACATTAAAGGAAAGGTCTTATTGAAACAAATAATGCTTTTAAGTTACACCTCACCTTACGTCGGTAATTGGTTACGAGAAAGGCGACGTTTGTTGAAAACCGACTGAAGTCGAATTTACTTGTCTCTGAATTTACTTGTCACTAGGCTAAACCCCAAATAACTATTCCAAGTACTGTATGTTATTTATAAGTTCAATATGAATAATATACTGTTGATAGGAATCTTTAAACTTACAAACAAGATTTTAGTTTTCAATTTAATACCGAAAAAAGTAATCTTAATTTTACAACCAAATGTAGGCCTACATCTATTCGTGTAAATGTAGATGTTTACAATTTAGCAGGTTTACGGTGCATCGCGTACTCTTTATTTGTAAATGTGGTTTGTTCTGAGATAGTATAAAATAGAAATTAAGTCACTGAGATTATTTTACAATCGTATAAAATCAACTTAGTTGTTACGTTTACTTATATTTACATTCAATATCTTTGTTTACATCGAGTGCGTAGATGGCTGTGGATCATCAGCTGATTAGTATGATGTTTTTTGTTTTTGTTGTTGTTGTTCGATAAGCATTTTAATAGGAAACTGGTCGAGAGTTCGTTGAACTGTGCTTATGTTCTTTTCTTCAACGATTACGCAGTAGTGAGCAAAATTATATCAACTACAGTTAACTATACTGTATGTGAACATAAATGTGATACCGCAATGCTCTTGGAACTAGCTAATAACACAACCTAAATAAAAGCAATCGGTAATTGCTGCTGTTAAAATACAACTTGAATTGAAAATAGAAAGGTATACAAATGATAAAAGGAATTTCAAATATTCAAAACCAGGATTATTTTCGAGATCTTTCAGTACATATACGTTATGCCTTCGGCTAGCTACAGATCAGCTGACGAAATCGTATGACGTTTTTCGCAGCCTACGATCGAACATCAATTTAAGCAAAGTAAAAGTTGATCTTGTGTGGAGTATTTCTCTGACAACTTTCTAAAGAAGCGAAGATTTCTGTTAAATTTGATTTGTAAGAGAGAGAGAGAGAGAGAGAGAGAGAGAGAGAGAGAGAGAGAGAGAGAGAGAGAGAGAGAGAGAGAGAGAGAGAGGAAGCTCATTTCATATAATAATAATAATAATAATAATAATAATAATAATAATAATAATAATAGCTATAACAGAAATGCATGAAGACTACGATATTCGATAACAAATTATATTAAATATGTTGAAACTTATTCTGCATTAGTCTTGATAGTCTTGATATAAAGTGTTCAGAACCATTAAAAATAATGTATTTGTTGCATATGAAAAAAGAAAAATAGTATACAAAAATGTATTTTCATATGATTTTATATACTTTTCTTATTTACTGTAGGGTAGTGTTCTTGGCCCATTACTTTTCATACTATATACACATGACATGTGGTTTGGCCTAGAAAACAAGCTTGTTGCATATGCAGATGATGCTACTCTCTTTGCATCAATTCCATCCCCTGAATGTAGATCTAGGGTTGGTGAATCCCTTAATAGAGATTTAGCTAGAATTAGTGCATGGTGCAAATTATGGGGTATGAAGTTGAATCCTAACAAAACTCAAAGTATGATTGTAAGTAGGTCAAGGACGGTGGCTCCTCAACATCCGGATCTCAGTATTGATAATGTTTCTTTAAATATGTATGACTCTTTCAAAATTTTAGGTGTGATTCTCGACACTAAATTTGCTTTTGAGAAACATATAAGGTCTCTGTCTTCTTCAATTGCACAAAAAATAGGCTTATTGAGAAAGTCTTTCAAGATTTTCGGTGATCAATCTATTCTGAAGAAGTGTTTTAATTCTTTCATTCTACCTTGTTTTGAGTATTGTTCTCCTGTTTGGTCTTCAGCTGCCGATTCTCATCTTAATTTGTTGGACAGAAACTTACGGTCTATTAAATTTCTTATTCCTGATCTAGATATTAATCTCTGGCACCGTCGTTCAATTAGTTCATTATGTATGTTGCATAAGATTTTTCATAACTCTGACCATCCTTTACATTCAGATCTCCCTGGACAATTCTATCCTGTTCGTAATACTAGGCAGGCAGTTAATTCTAATAGCCAGGCCTTCTCCATCACGAGACTCAATACTACGCAGTACTCTAGAAGTTTTATTCCAGCTGTTACCAAGTTGTGGAATGATCTTCCTAATCGGGTGGTTGAATCAGTAGAACTTCAAAAGTTCAAAGTTGGAGCAAATGCTTTTTTGTTGACCAGGCGGACATGAGTCTTTTTATAGTTTATTTATGACATATTTGTTTTTGATGCTGTTAATAGTTTATATATGACATGTCTGTTTTGACGTTGTTACTGTTTTTAGAATGATTTATTGTTAATTTATTCTCATCATTTATTTATTTCCTTATTTCCTTTCCTCACTGGGCTATTTTTCCCTGTTGGAGCCCCTGGGCTTATAGCATCTTGCTTTTCCAACTAGGGTTGTAGCTTGGATAGTAATAATAATAATAATAATAATAATGTGATTTTATGTGCTGTTAATGTTTCAAT
>NC_090741.1:131387237-131394737 GCF_036898095.1 Palaemon carinicauda | reverse complement strand
TGTATGTGTATATATATATTTATATATATATATATATATATATGTGTGTGTATGTTTATATATATAAATATATGTGTGTATATATATATATATATATATATATATATATATATATATATATATATACATATATATATATATATATATATATTTATATATATATATATATATATATAAAATATATATATATATATATATATGCATATATATAAATATACATATATAATATATATATATATATATATATGCATATATATATATGCATATATATACACACGTATATATATATATAAATATATATAATGTTATATATATATATATATATATGTAATGTTAGATATATATATATATATATACACAGTATATATATATATATATATATATATATACATATATATATATATATATATATATATATATATATATAATGTTAGATATATATTTATACAGTCAGTTTTTTGCTGTTCCTCCGGTTTTTCAGTCTATTTTTACCACTATCCAAACTACTGAAACGTTACAAAGTAGGGATTGAAAATAAGTACTTTTCCATAAAAAATGCGATATCATACATATTTTCCTCATTATCTCTAAGGAAAATGAGAAATCAACGTTTACATGCAATTTGTAAGGAAATATTTGCTTAATCGACGACAATTCACCGTAATACATTCCAGATCTTTCATTAATGAAATACAAGATCCTTTAACATTAAATCTGAAGGGTGAAATCATGAAAGATCACGATAAATGCCTAGTGCTTACATCATTGCTGCTTGTATTGTACTGTGTGAAAACCGTTATTTTCACAATGTATTCATACACACATACAGAATGCATATATAATGGCTTCCTTCTTCAGAAATTTTCATTGTTGCAACATTCGATTCTATTTTTACATACTTCCATATATTTTGGGGAAATATTTATTAATGTAACATTTGTCATGTAATTATTAAGCAAAAAAAAAAAAAAAAAAAAAAAAAAACCTAACGTTAAAAATAGTCCCCGCAGTCATTTCAAATAAATGATTTGCACACGCAAAAGAAAGCGAGGAGGGACGAACTCAATAGAAAGACTTCAGAGGAAGATTTCTTTCAAGTTAATACTTAGATAAATTAAGTAGATAAGAATACTTTCTATATCTGAAACGATACATTGTGCCCGTATGGGCTTTTGGCAAGCTATGGTGGAATAGATGAGTCTTCATAACGAACTTTGAATTTAACTCTTTCAAAAATGGATGGAGGGTGAGCTAATGTTTTGCAGTAAGAGTTTAGACCCAGGGGAGGAACGTCTTGGAAATAAACAGACCATTCTTAATTAAAAAAATATATATATATATATATATATTATGGTTTATTCCAATGAAATCTATCATGCAGAGAAGAGCGGAGTTCAACAAGGAGCCCACAGAGTTCGCATCCTCAAAAATCTACTTATTTTTGACAAGTTATTTTTGGACATTTGTGCAAAATTACATGAGTGTGTCTGTCATGATACTTAAACCAGAAAATATATACCTATTCGTACTCTGATTCATACGTATTACACAATGATCATGTAAGATATTTTAAACAAGGCGTGTACAACAGGGAACTGATAAAAGGTTTGCATAAAACTAGGTTTATTGAAGGGCTAGGAAAAAGAAAGACATTTAGCATGGTATGACAATGAAACAATCACCAATAAATCTAGTAGATTCGAAAACAAAACCTCAGAAGGATTTTGTGAGCAAAATAGGAGGACAGGATTAGAAATGAAACTATAAGAAAGATTACTCGAGTGCCATATGTGGATGACCTCATGATGAGGAGTAGATGGTGATGGTTTGGTCATCCTCTTCAAGCTCCCCAAGCAAGGTCAGATCACCAAACGTTCAGCTGGGATCCACAAGGGACCAGAAGAGTTGGAAGACCCAGGCCTATATGGTTATGGACTATGAAGCGCTAAATAGGATATGATGAATGGAGAAGTATGAAATTAAAATCTCAAGATATAGACGACTAGCGAAATTTAACCGAGGCCCTTTGCGTCAATAGGCATAGGAGATGATGATGATCATTTAGAATCCTCTAACGATCGTCAAGATTTTAATAATAAAACCTCTTTTCCTTCATCTTTTGGATATTCATATTTTGCTGTCGGTGAGATAAGTATTTTTTATCATCATTATTACAAGGTTTTGGTGGACATTCCCACACCTACTTTTTAGTATGAATTATAATCGTTTCACTCAGGAAAAAAAAAAAAAACCCAAGCATAAAAAAAGTTTTCCTAAAAGATCTTAATTTTTTTGTCACAAAATTAATTTTATTAAAGCTCATTTGGGCATAAAAAGGGAAACTTCAAGTTCCAAATCAAGATATTATTTATGCTCAGTACCTTCCGCTTAAACAATCTCACCCGACCATTCTCCAACAAGGAATCGCGACCTCCTTTATGGATACGCCTACATGGGATAAACTATTACTTTTTAAGTGTTATGTCAATTGCCTATAAGGTTCAAATTATCCTCTACAATAAAAGGATGGATATAGGAAAGCAATTAGGGTGCATAATCAAGTAATTTTATAGAATAGTTAATAAATTGATAAACGTCTACTGAGAGAAGAGAGGGTCACCAGACGTTTTATTAAATTATTTGGTTATTTCTCATGTTGAAATAGTAATTATCAAGGTCACATTTGTAAATGGCGTCATATGATTTTATGGTTTACAGTATATTTTAGAAAAAAAAAATCTGGGTGGACCTTTGGATTCTCACCTTCCTGCACTTTTGAATTTAGTGATTGCGCCCAAGTAAAAAAAACAGAATAAGAACTTCAAACGATGATAAAATGAACCAGTAAAACATTTGAATCTCCTTATAAGAGAAATCAATTCTCTTGGATCCAACAAGCCAATACGGCAGAGCACTTTCATTTATGACCTTTTCTAGCTCAACATTTTCAAAGAAAATTCTATTTCACATCATATAAATATGAAGGTATGATAAGAATTTTTGGGAAATCTAGATTAGGAGATGTACGTTCAAAAACGAATAACTTCCATTATCAGTACAGATAGTTGTTAAATGCTGAAACGAGAGAGAGAGAGAGAGAGAGAGAGAGAGAGAGAGAGAGAGAGAGAGAGATAAATTTTCAAGTAAAAATTTGAGTATTTTCGTTAGCCATACGGAACTATTAGATCTAACAAAATTAAAAAAAAAAAAAATGTATATCTTGAAATGGTAAAAATAAAACGCAAACTTTTCATTTAAGCACCCTAAAATAGGATTGACAATGGAGGCAGAACTGTATTTACGATTTTACATAAAACTAATCGTATCAGAATGCAATCATATAAAATGAAGGTAAGCGACATAACTAGAATAGTTTTGGATCCGCTTCCACTACAAACATAAAAAGAAATATATATATATATATATATATATAGATATGTATATATATATATATATATATAGATATGTATATATAGATATATATATATATATAGATATATATATATATAGATATATATATATATATATATATACATATATATATATATATGTATATATATATATATATATATATATGAACACATGTAAGTTTAAAAACACCGTGTTGAGCCGAACATCGAACGATTACTCGATTATGAATTAGGCAATATTAAGGAAGTCTTTTCTTCCACTAAATTTATCTCCTTTTTATTATCGCATCACAGTTACTTTATATAGTTTTCCTTAATACAGTATATTGCAACAATAATTATTTTCTCTAGATATTACATCTGTGGTTAACGGCCAGAAGTTCTCAAAATATATATCTGGAAATATAGAGCAACATAAATGACTACAACACTGACGATAAGATTAATAGAACATGAATACATATTCGCTGAACAACTTTCTGGTGAATGGGAATACCATAAGTCGAATAAGAAAACTAAATTCTGCCAAGGATAGGACCACATGTATACAAGAAAACGGAAGAAAACTATTTTAACATTAACTAGATAACAAGTATTTGTAGGCAAAAAAAAAAAAAAAAAAAAAAAGGAATATGTTGAAAGAAAACAGTTGTAGGACTAACAAGTGGAAAAGGCTTTTACGATAAAAGACAAAGGGGAGAAAAAAATATCATAGCAATGGGCAAAGGGATATCAAGAAACGAGATCATTACTTGCATGCCATTGGGCAAATAGAAAACTGTGAAATGAAACAGGAAATATTTGTACCACTGAAAAGGGTTGTAATGTAACCAGTTGATATTGGTTAGGAGGAAAGGACTGGAAAGATTAGAAAGAAAAAAAAAAAGATTGGTATAGGATAAATGACTTTCAGGAATCACCACAACTCTCCTAAACTTACATATGTTGGCGTTCTTAACTCTTGGGATGATTCTACTGCAGCTAAGCAAAAGGTTGAAGGGAACTACACACTAAGCTAAAGAAAAGAAAAAACAAAATAAAAGAGGAAGAAAAGAAGGAAATATTAGAAACAGGTAAGAAAAATTTATTTACTAAAATGGAGACATAATACATTCTGAATTTCAATGAAACAGAACCGAGAACCCAAAAGCAAATTTAGGAATAATTGAGTGGTAAACACTTCGGGGAAGAGGCAAAATATACAAGAGGATAACATTTACAAAAAATAATAACAGAAAGGGAACAGGGCAAAAACTATATATATATATATATATATATATATCTATATATATATATGCATATATACATATATATACATATATATATATATATATACTGTATATACTTATATATATATATATATATATATATGTATATATATATATATATATATATATATACTTATATTAATATATATATATATATATATATTTATATATATATATATATATATACATAAATATATATGTATATATATATATATATATATCCATACATATACCAAAGGCACTTCCCCCAATTTTGGGGGTTAGCCGACATCAACAAATGAAACAAAACAAAAAAAGGGGACCTCTACTCTCTACGTTCCTCCAGCCTAACCAGGGACTCAACCGAGTTCAGCTGGTACTGCTAGGGTGCCACAGCCCAACCTCCCGCATTATCCACCACAGATGAAGCTTCATAATGCTGAATTCCCTACTGCTGCTACCTCCGCGGTCATCTAAGGCACCGGAGGAAGCAGCAGGGCCTACCGGAACTGCGTCACAATCGCTCGCCATTCATTCTTATTTCTAGCACGCTCTCTTGCCTCTCTCACATCTATCCTCCTATCACCCAGAGCTTTCTTCACACCATTCATCCACCCAAACCTTGGCCTTCCTCTTGTACTTCTCCCATCAACTCTTGCGTTCATCACCTTCTTTAGCAGACAGCCATTATCCATTCTCTCAACATGGCCAAACCACCTCTACACATTCATATCCACTCTAGCCGCTAACTCGTTTCTTACACCCGTTCTCACCCTCACCACTTCGTTCCTAACCCTATCTACTCGAGATACACCAGCCATACTCCTTAGACACTTCATCTCAAACACATTCAATTTCTGTCTCTCCATCACTTTCATTCCCCACAACTCCAATCCATACATCACAGTTGGTACAATCACTTTCTCATATAGAACTCTCTCTACATTCATGCCCAACCCTCTATTTTTTACTACTCCCTTAACTGCCCCCAACACTTTGCGACCTTCATTCACTCTCTGACGTACATCTGCTTCCACTCCACCATTTGCTGCAACAACAGACCCCAAGTACTTAAACTGATCCACCTCCTCAAGGAACTCTCCATTCAACATGATATTCAACCTTGCACCACCTTCCCTTCTCGTACATCTCATAACCTTACTCTTACCCACATTAACTCTCAACTTCCTTCTCTCACACACCCTTCCAAATTCTGTCGCTAATCGGTCAAGCTTCTCTTTTGTGTCTGCTACCACAACAGTATCATCCGCAAAAAAAAACTGATTTACCTCCCATTCATGGTCATTCTCGCCTACTAAATTCAATCCTCGTCCAAACACTCGAGCATTCACCTCACTCACCACTCCATCAACATATAAGTTTAACAACCACGGTGACATCACACATCCCTGTCTCATGCCCACTCTCACCGGAAACCAATCACTCACTTCATTTCCTATTCTAACACATGCTTTACTACCTTTGTAGAAACTTTTCACTGCTTGCAACAACCTTCCATATAACCTCATCACATTCCACATTGCTTCCCTATCAACTCTATCATATGCTTTCTCCAGATCCATAAACGCAACATACACCTCCTTAGCTTTTGCTAAATATTTCTCGCATATCTGCCTAACTGTAAAAATCTGATTCATACAACCCCTACCTCTTCTAAAACCACCCTGTACTTCCAAGATTGCATTCTCTGTTTTATCTTTAATCTTATTAAACATTACTCTACCATACACTTTTCCAACTACACTCAACAAACTAATACCTCTTGAATTACAACACTCATGCACATCTCCCTTACCCTTATATAGTGGTACAATACATGCACAAACCCAATCTACTGGTACCATTGACAACAGAAAACACATATTAAACAATCTCACTAACCATTCAAGTACAGTCACACCCCCTTCCTCCAACATCTCAGCTCTCACACCATCCATACCAGATGTTTTTCCTACTCTCGTTTCATCTAGTGCTCTCCTCACTTCCTCTCTTGTAATCTCTCTCTCATTCTCATCTCCCATCACTGGCACCTCAACACCTGGAACAGCAATTATATCTGCCTCCCTATTATCGTCAACATTCAGCAAACTTTCAAAATATTCCGCCCACCTTTTCCTTGCCTCTTCTCCTTTTACCAACCTTCCATTTCCATCTTTCACTGTCTCTTCAATTCTTGCGCCAGCCTTCCTTACTCTCTTCACTTCTTTCCAAAACTTCTTCTTATTCTCTTCATATGACTGACCCAATCCCTGACCCCACCTCAGGTCAGCTGCCCTCTTTGCCTCACGTACCTTGCGCTTTACTTCCACCTTTTTCTCTCTATATTTTTCATACTTCTCTATACTATTACTCTGCAGCCATTCTTCAAAAGCCCTCTTTTCCTCTTCCACTTTTACATATACACACACACACACACACACACACATATATATATATATATATACATATATATATATATATATATACATATATATATATATATATATATAATATATATATATATATATATATATGTATATATATACATATATATATATATATATATACAGTATATATATATATATATATATGTATATATATATATATATATAGAGAGAGAGAGAGAGAGAGAGAGAGAGAGAGAGAATATACTTGTAAGAAAGAAAGTACCATATGAAAGAGGAATATTGCAGAGCTTGAAAAAGTTAAAAGATCAAAGTGCTTTCCCGTGTTGGCTTGGAGGGTACGAGTGAATTTATGAAACGTCTGGGGAACCAGACTTATTCATCTTCTGCAAGAAACTCAAATAGGAACCAGAGACCAAAGTCATAAAATTCTTTGTA
>NC_090741.1:131352237-131372237 GCF_036898095.1 Palaemon carinicauda | reverse complement strand
TTTCTGCCATTATTTTTGGCAGTTTTACTTCTGGGAGGTGGTTTAGTTCGTATATTTCATCAATGGTTGCTCGGAATGAGCCTGGGTCTATAGCTTCCTGAATGTGGGCGCTAATAAGTACCGTATAAATGGTCATGATTGCATTCATGGGTAGGCCTAGTGTAAGAATTTTTTACCATTTTGGGGAGGGAGGGGGGCGTTAATTGCTTGGGCAGCCATGTTTGCATAAGTGTGCCCGGGTTGTGGGGTTTTAGCATTTTCTTTGCTTTTTTTTTTAATTTTCTCTCTTGTTATATATTTTTTTTTCTGATAGGCCAGGAGGCTTACAGGGTTATGTGAGGGCCGCTACAGTTTATGCACTTTGGGGTTTTATTACAAGTTGCATATCTGTGTCCTTCCAATAAACAGTTGGGTGTAGAGGGTCTCCTTTTCCTTGGGGAAGTCTTTTGTTGAATGGCTCTATTTTAAACAGTTGTAACAAGGTGTTATTTCCACAAATATCTCCCGTTCAACTAGTTCGGGGAGTGGGGGAAGGGGGATTGACTGGTTGCCGACTAAAATACCATCATTAAGTATCTTTTCTGTCATATTGATATTTCCAACTCTCAGTATTATTAATGACATTCTTCCCCATCTACGTTTTAAGAGGCTCGTGACTTCAGTAAGTGTGTTATTTTCTTCTATATCCAGGTTAATGGGTAAGGATGGGAATGGGTAACATAGGAGTCATATTAAACTATATATAGTACTAGAGGAGTGGGGACGGTGTCAATTCACCAACCCTACAGAAGCACACGTTCCCAATCTCCACTGCAAATATAGCAGAACTTAGCGCGATAAACATTAAGCTGATTATCCTCTGAATAGCCTGCTGTCACTAAGCAAATAACCACTCAATTTACTATTCCATTGGTTAGGATAAAGGTAAAAGCTTTGCAGTGTATGTGGTC
Source organism: Palaemon carinicauda (assembly GCF_036898095.1). Taxonomy (NCBI): domain Eukaryota; kingdom Metazoa; phylum Arthropoda; class Malacostraca; order Decapoda; family Palaemonidae; genus Palaemon; species Palaemon carinicauda. Next base: position 131,371,287 of record NC_090741.1, on the reverse strand, counting down.
TTTAACAGGACACTCTACCAAGCAAGGAAACGCTGTCGCTTCCTGTCTTACTGGAGCCCCTGCAGATCACTGTAGCTGAACTGTTGTCTCGGCAACTTTCAGAGAACGTATGTATGACTGAATCGTATCCATGACAAAGAACCAATGGTTGACACTTATTTCCCAGATTACACAATCACTAAAAAGGGTTTTCATGTCACCTGGTGGAGGTTTGTATCTTGCCTTAGGGTAGTCAATTTCTACATGAACTTTTCTCAGCCAATCTTCGGTCACGTGAATTGTTGTCATTTGGAGGGCAGTGATTGTACGCTTGTGCATGCCGTTTGTCCTGGAATATCGAAGTGTGAAGTGCTTAACATGCTTGAATTTTAATTGTCAGTCTCAGGTGTTTATTCTTATAAACCATGGTCCTCAGCCAGCCGTTAGTGGTTGAAACGATACTATAAAAGTATAGTGAAAAGGCTCTACTGGCGGTTGTGCATGTAATACAAATACAGAAGCAAAATTAAAACACAAACCTTCAATCAATATATCATCAGAATAACATTTCCTGAATAACATGAAGGATCTCTTCCTTATTTAAAGGACCATGACTGATCTGAAACAATATTTCTTCTTGAATGGTAGACCGTTTAAATGGCCACTATAGAAAAAAAGAAATGTTATTTTTTTCATCGATTTAGTCCTTTTGAATGCTAAAATTCTTGAAAAGTATTTAACAAAGTTTTTTTCTATTGGGAAGGTAAATGCACGCTACCTCTTATAAAATAATTATGATTAACTGCATAAAAGCCAAATGCAGATCACGAGCAATACTATTTTTCCACTAGTGAGTTCTATTATACTGTAATAGGCCAATACATATATGAAACAATCTCCGCTCAAATGATAATTTATTGTACGAATTACAAATATACACCTGAGGGAATTTTTTTTTCTTGTTTTATATTTTTTTTTTTTGGATAAGATATTTTATAATCATGAGCCAATTATGTACCAGAGAAACTGCCTTCTCTCGACGTATTTATAGCTTGAAACATCACAAGATATCGGAGGTAATGTTATTTTTATAAGTGATGTACTATAGTAAAACTAAAGAACTGTAACAGTATTACTTTTAAGAAAAGTTTTCTGCATTATTATTATTATTATTATTATTATTAATATTAATATTATTATTATTATTATTAATATTAATATTAATAATAATATTAATATTAATATTAATATTATCGTTATTATTATTATTATTATTATTATTATTGTTGTCGTTGTTGTTGTTGTTTTTGTTGTTGTTGTTGTTGTTGTTCGTCTTCAACACCTTCAGCACCAGTGTGTGCTATGTTAATCCTCGCGTATATGGGCATTTTGATCTTTTATTTTACCGCCTCAAAGAACAATTTTGCTCACAGCATACACAAACAAACGTATTCTTTCACCGGACACCAACTATGTTCCAAGTCGAGGGATAATGAAACATCGGATCATCGTTTTTTTTTTTTATTATAAAAAGGTTCGTGAATACACTTTACACAACCAGATACTCTGTAGACGAGTACCTTCTTGTTCTTATGATCACTCGATTGGTAGTGCGTACCTCTCGACTATGTAAATGGGATGTTGCTCTGTAGTAGGTTGGTTAGGGCACCAGCCACCCGTTGAGATACTACCGCTGGAGAGTTATGGGGTCTTTTGACTGGCCAGACAGTACTACATTGGATCCTCCTCTCTGGTTACGGTTCAATTTCCCTTTGCCTACATACACACTGAATAGTCTGGCATATTCTTTACATATTCTCCTCTATCCTCATACACCTGACAACACAGATTACCAAACAATTCTTCATCACCCAAGGGGTTACTGCATTGTAATTGTTCAGTGCCACTTTCCTCTTGGTAAGGGTAGAAGAGACTCTTTAGCTATGGTAAGCAGCTCTTCTAGGAGAAGGACACTCCAAAATCAAACCACTGTTCTCTAGTCTTGGGTAGTGCCATAGCCTCTGTACCATGGCCTTTCACTGTCTTGGGTTAGAGTTCTCTTGCTTGAGGGTACACTCGAGCACACTCTCCTATCTTATTTCTCTTCCTCTTGTTTTGTTAAAGTTTTTATAGTTTATATAGGAGATATTTATTGTTGTTACTCTTCTTAGAATATATTATTTTCCTTTTTTCCTTTCCGCACTGAGCTATTTTCCCTGTTGGAGCCCCTGGGCTTATAGCATACTGCTTTTCCAACTAGGGTTGTAGTTTAGTAAGTAATAATAATAATAATAATAATAATTGTTAGATTTTGTGGAAATCTCCACAGTAGTTGAAATATACTGTCGCCAATGGGCTTAACACACGTTACATATCAGACTTAACACACGTCACCTATAACAGAGTTCAGTGATCGCACACAACAATTTATGACAGTCACAGAACTCTTAAAAAGGTCATTAATCTCAATGTATAAAACACGTACCTCTACATATTTTTCATACAACGATTAGGACATATATACATACATATATATATATATATATATATATATATATATATATATATATATATATATATATATATGTATATATATATATATATATATATATATATATATATATATATATATATATATATAAAATAACCCACAATGTATGGAAAATAAAATTTATTTAGCTTTCGAAGGGACCATCTCCCTTCCTCTTCAGAATAAAAATGGTTAAAGATTTTTGAAAAAGAGGTACAGAAATGTTCGTAGAGTTAAAAAGCCCGTTACAGTCTTAGCGATCATTAGCAGCATTTCACGGTGGTTTGTTTACATCTTTTAACAATTCCTTAACAATAGTTACATTGTTTTTTACAATATTATTTTAAAAAATTATCCAATTTAAAATTACTTTGATATATATTAAAATTGTTTGAATTTTGAATTAAAACAGCTTCAATCAGTTTCCGTCTATGTATATCGGACATTGATATCAATTTGTCCATATTTTTAAAATCAATTGGGTGATTTTCCTGTGTCTTATGTTTAAAAACAACACTATTTTCATCTCCTCTTCTAATGGAATCTCTATGTTCCCTTTTTCTTCTTTCAAAATCTACTGACTCTCCTATGTATACCTTGTCACATGAACCACATGGTAGTTTATATATACATGCTTGTTTGGCAGCCTTTCCTTTGCCTGATTTTTTCAACACCTTCTTAATAGTTAGGTTATTTTTATATACCCCGACTAGTTTAAAACTTTTTAGGCAGATGTTAAGTAATTTGTTGTCTTTGCTTGTTTGAGGAATGATAAGAAGACATTCATCAACTTTTAGACATGGTTCTTTTTCCTTTGCAACATAATATGTCTTCCTTGCTTTTAGGTGTGCCTTTTCAATAAACCCAAAATCATAGCCATGATTTTTGAAAACCCTTTTAAGATAATTTATTTCATATTCAAGAAATTCATGGTCACAAACTTTATTTGGCCTTAAAAATTAGTTAGAAATAACCCCTAATTTTGTAGTTCTTGTATGGTTTGAAAATGCATGTATATAAGAATCTGAATGAGTTTCTTTCCTGTAAACTTTGAATTTAGGGCAGCCAACTTCCGGACAGATTACCAGTGTGTCCAAGAAGGGTAATTCATTATTATTTTCTATTTCAACTTTAAATTTGATTGAAGTTATCAATATTAGGAGAACATGGAACAACAGCAAAAATATCATCAACATATCTTACCCAGGTAATATCAAAATCTAAAATGTTTGCTAAAACAGGAAACAGAGGGGAACCCATGGGTGACCATATATTTGAGAGAAAAACAGACCGTTACAAGTAAAATAAGACTCAGAAACACACAATATAAATAATTCTACTCATTTCTTCTTAAGACCTCTGCAACTAAAATACAGAATACCCGAAGCGAAAAAAAGTCATAAAATCAGTCTTACACAACCTCATCAATAACCTCCTGGTTGCGGGTAATACAGGCTACGAATAGATATACCTTCATCCCTTAATTTTACTTGTCTGAGTTTACGACACAATTTCGCAACACAACTCTCCACCACCGTTTCGTCATTTATTTAAATCACTACTACATTTACACTTGCAACTATCAACTGGTTGCCACTAGCCATTTTCCTGAGAAAATCAATCATCTTCCCGCCCCTCTCTTATAAAATTAAGAATAAGGTATTCACATCTATACATTCTCTAACACAGCATATCCTCAAGGCTGAACTTTAATCACGCAGCCACTTGCCATTCGGGAACCGCCCCGGCCTCAGCAACCAGGAACCATATAAATACATGAATAGAGAACAGCATCCGTGTGATGGATCTCACCTGACCTATTTAACCTCTGCTTGCTTTTTAGGTTCACTCATCAATGTTACCACAACATTTTATGTATACATTAAGCATCAACATAAGAACATATTGTTATTATCAAGTTTATTCAAAAAAAAAAAAAGGTCTGTTGAATCAACAACAACAGCAAAGGGAAGAAAAAATTTCTACTCATCGACTCGAGGAATGTCACGTATACAAGTGTAAGGAGGAACACTTATGAAAACTACCTCTCCAGGCACCACATTTATGTGTGCCTGATGATGTTTAGACACTGAGCCATTAATAATGCTTTGTATCACAACTGTGTTAGATTTAACCATCTTTACTCGGTACGGACCCAAAGACATTGGATCTAGTTTGTGTTTTCAAGGTTATAATTGCTTCAAATACACATGAACGCCCACAAATACTTTTACTGGTGAGGTTTTGAACCGACCATCATACTTTGAGCTGTGTTTTTCATTAGCTCTTTTCTAAAACCTTTCAGTGGGGTTCATTACTCTCTTCAATAGATTTAATATATATAAATGATATTGCTCAGTTGAATAATTTGGCAATTGTTGCAAATTATTGGGGACCGTATATGGTAACACAGGATCCTGTCCATACTCTAAAAAGAAATGCGTGTCCCTAAGCGAAGCATTATATGCAATGTTCAAATCTTGCTCAGCTGTAGGAAGCATGGCAAGCCAATGAAGGGGGTCATCAGTAACTAAGTAACGTAAAATTCGCACTACTTCCCTATTATGCGATTTCACTAAGCCATTTGTTGAAGGCCTATATGCGGTCACTGAAATGTGTTCAATTTTCATCAAGTCCGTGACCGATTTTACCACCTTATTTATAAACTAGAGACCATTATCACTTATCAAAATTTTTGGGCTACCAAACCTGGTAATGAAAGAGCACAGCGCCTGGGCTAATGAATATACCGATATATCAAACATTGCGTAGGTATGAGTGTACCGAGTAAATGCATCCACAAACACATATATATACTTATGTTGTGTTAAACCAGTAGGAAATGGTCCTACCACAGTCATATGCACTCTATTATAAAATTTAATAGGAATCACAGGCCACTTTCTGGCTTCCGGTACCGTGTTTTTATGTTCTTTTAAACAGTTACAAGCATGACAACCTTTTATATAATTCTCTATAGATTTGTTTTCATTCCTAACCAAAAGAAGGATTCGCGTGCTCTCCTTAATGTTCTATCAATCCCTAAATCCCCTCCATACGGACGTGCAAATACAATGTGGATGGCTCGATTAATTGAAGAGGGAGAAAGAACTCCCCTTGCACAAAAATCCCCTCCCCTCTTCTCATAAGCACAATATAAGATATAATTTCCTATAAAAAAATTCTCATGAGGCACATTCACAAACGACGAATATCTCTCCGATTCCCCTTTAATCCTTGCTTGCACTCTTTCCATCCATTCCTCTTTTTTGTGTCTCTTTCAGACTTCTTTTATATCTCAACATCCCAAGTCAATCAAACCTGCATCATCAGGTCATTCATTCTGGATACCACTGGTCATGTCCTCGGCAACCCACATATATTCACCACCACTCATCTCTCTCTCTCTCTCTCTCTCTCTCTCTCTCTCTCTCTCTTTCTCTCTCTCTCCGCTCCCATATTCTGAATGCTCATCGGGAGAACTTACATCCCGTTCTCTATTTTCTCTATTTTGATGGAGGTCTTCAATATTTTGGCTACGTTCTTCGTTTCTTTTTTGTGCCCTAATTATTACTCCTATTACTGCACTTGTAGAGAGAGCATCAGCTACCTTGTTTGCTTTACCTTTTATGTGGTGAAAACCCTTTATATTAAACTCTAACAATCTCTCAATCCATCTCGCTTATCGAGAGGTCAAATCATTTTTATAATACAAATCACGTAAGGGGTGATGATCACTTTGCAACTCAATTGACTGACCTAATAAAAAGAACCGATGCCTCTCTAGAACCCAAAGAATAGCCAAAGCCTCTCGATCGATTGTACTTTAATTCTTTTCTTCCCTTTTCAATGCCCGGAAAGCAAAACAAATTGGTCGCTCTCTGTCTTTATCATCTTGTGGAGAAACTACGCCACTAATTGCTATGAAACTCGATTCAGTTTTCACTAAAAACGGGTGATCAGATCTATGATATGCAAGTAATTCATTGCTAGTTGAGGCAGGTTTTATATGATTAAAGGCCCTTTCTTCTTCCACTCCCTAATTTATTACTATATATATATATATATATATATATATATATATATATATATATATATATATATATATATATATATATATATATATATATATATATAGATAGATAGATAAATAGATAGATAGATAGATAGATATATAGATAGATAGATAGGTAGATAGATATAATATATATATATATATATATATATATATATATATATATATATATATATATATATATATATATATATATATATATATATATATATATATATCTATCTATCTATCTATATACCAAGGCACTTCCCCCAATTTTGGGGGGTAGCCGACACCAACAATGAAACAAAACAAAAAGGGGACCTCTACTCTCTATGTTCCTTCAGCCTAATCAGGGACCCAACCGAGTTCAGCTGGTACTGCTAGGGTGCCACAGCCCAACCTCCCACATTTCCACCACAGATGAAGCTTCATAATGCTGACTCCCCTACTGCTGCTACCTCCGCGGTCATCTAAGGCCCCGGAGGAAGCAGCAGGGCCTACTGGAACTGCGTCACAATCGCTCGCCATTCATTCCTATTTCTAGCACGCTCTCTTGCCTCTCTCACATCTATCCTCCTATCACCCAGAGCTTTCTTCACACCATCCATCCACCCAAACCTTGGCCTTCCTCTTGTACTTCTCCCATCAACTCTTGCATTCATCACCTTCTTTAGCAGACAACCATTTTCCATTCTCTCAACATGGCCAAACCACCTCAACACATTCATATCCACTCTAGCCGCTAACTCATTTCTTACACCCGTTCTCTCCCTCACCACTTCGTTCCTAACCCTATCTACTCGAGATACACCAGCCATACTCCTCAGACACTTCATCTCAAACACATTCAATTTCTGTCTCTCCATCACTTTCATTCCCCACGACTCCGATCCATACATCACAGTTGGTACAATCACTTTCTCATATAGAACTCTCTTTACATTCATGCCCAACCCTCTATTTCTTACTACTCCCTTAACTGTCCCCAACACTTTGCAACCTTCATTCACTCTCTGACGTACATCTGCTTCCACTCCACCATTTGCTGCAACAATAGACCCCAAGTACTTAAACTGATCCACCTACTCAAGTAACTCTCCATTCAACATGACATTCAACCTTGCACCACCTTCCCTTCTCGTACATCTCATAACCTTACTCTTACCCACATTAACTCTCAACTTCCTTCTCTCACACACCCTTCCAAATTCTGTCACTAGTCGGTCAAGCTTCTCTTCTGTGTCTGCTACCAGTACAGTATCATCCGCAAACAACAACTGATTTACCTCCCATTCATGGTCATTCTCGCCTACCAGTCTTAATCCTCGTCCAAGCACTCGAGCATTCACCTCTCTCACCACTCCATCAACATACAAGTTAAACAACCACGGCGACATCACACATCCCTGTCTCAGCCCCACTCTCACCGGAAACCAATCACTCACTTCATTTCCTATTCTAACACATGCTTTACTACCTTTGTATAAACTTTTCACTGCTTGCAACAACCTTCCACCAACTCCATATAACCTCATCACATCCCACATTGCTTCCCTATCAACTCTATCATATGCTTTCTCCAGATCCATAAACGCAACATACACCTCCTTACCTTTTGCTAAATATTTCTCGCATATCTGCCTAACTGTAAAAATCTATATCCATTTTAGAAAACCTCATTAATCAAACACTCTGGAGTACCTGGAATTCGGTATGAATCTCATTTTAACAAGAAAAGCCTCTACTAATTCTCCGTTTTTCTTGAAATGCAAAGTTCTTGTTAAATCAACCATTCAGGTGGGTTCTAGATCTCGTTCAGTGAAAATTCCTCTCTATGAAGTGGTTTTGAGTGTTCAACGTTGCTTTTTTTCAGAAATTAATTATAATAGGTACAAGGGGGTTAATCTACAACGAGAAAAATAGTATCACTATGGGTAAATAGGAAGTTAACGATTAAATAATTCAGTGTAATCTTGAGGGTTATACATGTATAGGTGAATTTGAAGTAGTGGCATACAGTGTGCCTAAGGCTACAATGTTAATAATCCCGATAAAAAGATGTCATATCATTATCAAATACTGCAAATGTGGTAAGATCCATGTCAAAACAAAGATCATAGACATCAGAGAAATTTAACAGATTTAGTAACTCTGGATAAACAAGAAACATTGTTACACAACTGCTGCTTCAGAGCCTTTAAGTTGAGAGAAAGCAAGAAAAAATCCACAATGTTCTTTTGAAAGAAATATCAGTAGCAGGTGAGAGAAGTAGTGAGGTTTTTAAAGCCAACCATGATATCAAGTAAGCCTTCAAATAATCTTCTGTTGAGTCATAGAATATAAGGGTTTTGTACATCAAATTCTTGATTAAAACGAAACAGGCGTATATTGGAAGAAGAGTACAGAATTGACCTAAGTATATGAAACAAGAGGAGAACATATTTCCAGGACTAATCTACCCCTATGATAATTTTAGCATAGAGTTAAAACAAATATTTTATAAAACCCAGTTATCTGTCATGGGAGGCTAGACACTAGGGAATAAGATTAGTGAATTGCTCAATATAGTGTTTGGTTGAATCCTAAAATATACTTTCACAAGGAACTTCTGCAGGGTCTTAGATAGGGAATTCAAGATTTTGTGCCTTGCTCCAATAATCCTTCTCACTTGATCTAATATTTTATTCGGATAAGAACTAGAGTCCTAAAAAATTCATAATTTCTTCTCTTGTAACTTCAAATCTTTGGCAATTCTTTTCATGTTTTGCATATCGATTAGGTTCATGCACAAAGACTTCAATAAGACCTTCAAATACCTTTATGAAAATATCTCATTCATTTGACAAGGATAGTGCTAGAAAATTCTGAGAGTTTCTTAGAAGCATATTCACGCTCTTTTCCACTTCCTGATTACATCTTTTTCCTTTCAATGTTTTTCGTCATCCAGCGAGGTTTATCCCTTCTTTCAGTTTCTTCTATATCTTCCAATTCTTCAGCAGCTATTTTACTTGGAATACCGGAAGGCTCAAGAAGATAATCATCGTTTACATCTACCCCACTTAAGATTCTACCCTCTAGAATGCCTGTAAATGGAAACAAATGGTAAACTTTAGATTATATTCAATAAAAAAACCACTATATATGCAAAGAAAACACGATAACAACGGATATAATAAGAGTCTTTATGATTCAAGCAATCATCGTGACTGTGTGTGGGTGCATGCATGCGTGTGTGTGTGTGCATGTCTGTCTTTGTTTGTATGTGTATATATCCTGTGTGTTGAATTCAAGAATCTTTGTAGAAATAAATCTTACCCGTAATAACAATATTTGTTGTCTTGATATTTTCATTTGCAATGCTTTCTATGACATAACGGAAAATTTTTGGATGAATTACTTTCTTGGAATAGAAAAACTTTGGCTTCGTTTTAGCTGAATGTCAAGGATAGACTAATGTCATGTGTGCTTTGCACAAGCCCATCAGTGTCACCACTTCAACATGCTTCATCGGGTTCATTTGATTATACTGCAGGCTACTCGACAAGTAAGTCTCGCATGTTGAAACCTGTGCATAAGCAGCATAACTCAGTCTACAGTGAGAGGATTGGGTAGGGGACAGGGAGTGTGTGCGCGTGTCTTTGTATGTGTGTGTTTGAGTGTTTACTTACCATGTTCTATGTGTGCTTGTGTTATGTATTAGTTCATGTATGTGCATGTGATTGTTTTGTATATATGTGAAAGATGTATGTGTGTATGGGTGTTTATGCAAGTGTGTGTATGTAAGTGTTTGTGTGTGTGTAACCAATCAAAATTATGAGTGCATTTTATGTATTAGTAAATGTATATGTATGTGTTTGTTTTGTATATATGCGTAAGATGTGTGTGCACGTGCGAGTGTTTTGGTGTGTGTATGTGTGTGCACCCAATCTAAATAGAGTAGAGCAAAGGTGAAATTATAATTTTCCCTCACTGAAATTGAGAGTATGTTGTTATTATAGATGCTTTTATTTCTTTACGTCAATAATCACCAATATAGTGTAAATACCTATACCAGTAACTCTCATTGACTCCATAGGGAGTCGCTAGGAAAAAAAATCTGAATGACATCAGGTTTTACGAAAACAATTGTAACGCATATGTCTTTTTAATATTATTTTTAATTTAGAGGGTAATGAATGGGTTATGTGATATTTACTATTCTCTAAAAATGAAATAGGGTATAAGCGTGAAATGCGCAAAATCGCTGAGAATTCCAGTCATAAGAAAAATCATGAAATTTTAGAAATTTTGCTTCATAAACAAGTAGTTTCTATCGATATCTGTATCTTATATCAATTTAAAGTTAAAAGAATCGTGTTGGTGTATTTTGGAGAATAACCGCCGATAAATTATTTGAATTTTTTACTAAGTTTGGTATTCAGGAAATTGTTCAAAGTGACCGAGGAACGAATTTCTCGTCAAAATTGTTCTCAGGACTTATTGAAACTGTTGTATATGAAACGACAACTATAAACTGCTTATTATCCAGAGACTGAAGGTGCATTAGAGAGGTTCCATCAAACTCTGAAAAGAAGGTTAACAAAATTCTGCAAGGAAACAGCTAATGAATTGGACATTGGACCACCGTTGATATTATTTGAGGCAAGTAATGCTTATCAAGAAAGCATGGGATGTAGCCTGATTGAAATGGTATTTGGGCGAAAAGTACAAGGACTGGTTAAAATGTTAGCAGAAAAATGGAAGGACTGAGAGGAAACAGACGGAGAAAAAACATTGGAGAGATAAGGAGATTTTCCCAAGGAAACCTTAAAACGAGTCATGATAAAATGAAGAAAAGGTTTGACATGAAAAGTAAGGACAGGCAATTTTCGGTCGGACAACAGGTATTGGTTTTCCTTCGGATAGGGAGATTCCCACTCACCAGCAAGTTCCAAGAACTATTCAAGATTTTGGAGAAGATCAGTGACCTGACCTACGTTATTGAAACCCCAAGAAGAAGGAAAGTACACATTAACCTACTGAAACCCTACTTAAGTGAAAACGAGACCGAAGCTTCACAGATGTGTATGGCGCAAACCCTACCATCCACTGAAGACGATGATGGGTATGAGGTAGGGGTGGTAACCAAAGTGAATAATTTCTATATCATTTGAAACTTGGAAGAAAAATTAACTCATTTGAACAAGGAGCAACAAGAGGAATTATGCGGATTAATTATAACTTTCCCTGAAACTGTCTCGGAAGTCCTGAAACCAACCAACCTGATGAAGCATGAGATACATTTCAAAGCAACGGAAAGAACATTTAAACAATGTGCTTATTGACTTTCGGCGTATCACTGAGAAGTCATGAGTAAAGAAGTGGAATATGTTTTACAAAACGGATTAGCCAAAGAAAGTTCTAGCCCTTACAGTTCTCCATGCTTGTTCATAAAAAAATGACTGATCTTTCAGGATCTGTATGGACTACCGAAAATTGAATTCGACCAGTGTCGCCAATAATAATCCATTGCCGTTCATCGACTAACTACTCAATAATATCAGATGGCAACGCAAAATTTTTATCAACTCTTATAACCCCGATTGGATTATATCAATACACCGTCATGCCATTTGGTGTAATGAACGTCCCCGCTACTTTTAAACGAATGATTGATAAGATAGAATCAATAGAAAGAGTATGCGTATATCTCGACGATTAACCTGAAGAAGAGCGAATTTGGAAAGGCAACAGTTCGGTACTAGGGATTTGAAGTAGGTAGAGGAGTAATCGCCCCGGTAGCTGCTAACGTTGAAGAAATAGGGAGAGCATCACCCCCTAAAACGAGGGAGCAATTACAACCTTTTTAAGGGACGGCAAGATTCTACTGACATTTTTGCCGGAACTTTTCGTTTGTAGTCGCTCCCTTTAAGGATTTGACGAACGTAAAGAAAATATTTGTATGGACCATCGAGAGCCACGAATCCTACGACATAATAAAGGCCACATTAACTTCAAAACTAACACTTCAAGCACCTGATTTCAACAATAAATTCCTTATCGAAGTGGATGCATCGGATAATGGGATTGGAGCTGTCTTAATGGAAGATGAGGAAGGAATTCTTCACTCTGTTTCCACTGTGATGAGTTAAAAAGTGACCGGTACTGTGAAGGAAGGTTATGGGAGCGGGTGGAGGGAGGGCATTCCCAAATCATCCACCTAAGGATTAAACTCCAGGACTTTCTCTCTGGTGGTTGGGGGAATTTCACCTTATATTTCAGTATAAAGTGATAAAAATATATTTTCAAGTGTAAACGATTTTATTTCGGAGAGATTAGAATTGATAGAATTGGAACAGTCAATTTTGGTAACAATATCATAAAGAATTTATAAAAAGGTTTACCTCATTTAGCAACAATGTAGTGTATTTTGGTCTATACCAACTCTATGTCAATAAATAAAGGATATCAAATTAACTTTGTTTCTGTATCGTAAAAATAATAGTCAGTCTATTTAATGCAAAATATGAAAGATTAATTGTATGCTACTTTGAACTGGATAATAAGCTTTGAGAAAGTTACTTTTGTGCAAAAGAATCTAAGAAAAAAATATTTACTCTACATAGATCTCATTTAATGTGGGAAGGTTGATTATCCCCTCTGTATATTATACATTGCCACAATGCTGTATTAGGAGTCAACACATGGCTCTTGTAGTATTAATAGAAAAAAGGATCAAATTATTTTCTACCAGTTTGCTAAGGATAAACTGTGACCCATTAAAGGTTCTACTCAGAAATTATACTCATTTTATGACCTCTAGGATAAGTGTAATTAAGCTCTCTCTTTATACAATTGAAAGAAAATGAGATTATCGTGGTAATTTCTGAGATTTTTTTCTAATTTCTCGTACATTATAAGTTTTTTTTATCACCATTAATGTTTGTTGGTTGAAATATTTACACAATTATATTCATGGTGTTTTTCTTCACACCTGGTAAATACTTCTAATATCTTCGACTTACAGAAGCAAGACCTTATTCAACCTCATTACAAGCATATTTCCCACAAACTTTCCTGCTGGAGATGCTGCATGTCTTTGTCGTTCTTGTTTGCTGCTATCTTGGGATATGATATGTGAATTTGAACTGTGATAATTGTATTTCTGGAAAGTGCCTCTTAAGCATGGTACAAGAGCCCTTCGGATGCCATATGCTGTAGAAGTACTCTTCGTTTGTCAATAGGGTTTTCATCTTAGAATGAACATATAATATTGTAAAAATGAAAAGTTTTTGCAGGGGTTTTAACATAAAATTGATGAATTTGCTTTACATATAAAAGTGTTTTAGGATTCAATGAGGTATCAAGTATACGAGTTATGAGGTAAGATGCGATGAATCTATTCTGATGAGCAGATATTTGAAAATTTCTAGTTCTGCGTGCAACTAAGATTTCTTGGCAGCAGAACTTGCAGAAGCTGACGGGGTCATTTGGATCTTAAGATTGTCTGTAAATTGCCTCTTTTGGTGAAACGTTGAGGTTTGCATGTGAGACTCTCTTCAGTCGTAGCAGTATTAAAGGTTAATCTTTTTTTTTTTACCTTTCATTTTGATATTTAGCAATGAGCGTTGCACTAAGGGTGCGACGGAAACACTCATCTATGACATTGACTTCTGGATTTTACGTCCTTGTATAATTTGATTTCTTCTCAGGGCTGGTGGTGTTGGATTTTCATAAAAGCTTACATGAAATTAGACTCACTACAACTAATTAAGTATTGGGGAAATCTGTGTTGCTGGTAATTGATTATAGATTTTGCCCATTTTCCATCATCTCTGGTTTGACATATGTTGCCTCAGGCCATCTGGGATTCTGGTTGATGATGGTGAAAAGGTATTTATATACGTTGGGAGTAGAGTCCAACCATGTAGACATGAATATGAGCGAGACAGCGGTCGGTTACCTTTCCTATCCAGGATTCTGTATGTCTCATGATATTTTATCTCTAAAAGGAATGATGTTCACGGTTTTATTTTTTTCATGTATATCCATCCCCCTCTAAATGTATCACTCACTTAATGTGGGCATAGCGTGCCTTGGTGGGCGTGATGATTTAGAAGAATGGTTTAAAGCCTTTCTTCACAAAACCATTGGAAGGTTAATTGATAAAATTAAAAAAGGAATGAGGCAGAAGCACTGATTTAATACAGCCGCATCTTACGGTTATTATATTTCCTAACAAAAATATCTGTAAACTTTTCCGTACGGATATTATTTGCCCTGCCCCATTAGATTTTAATTACTAATCCACGGCAATTTCTATCGCACAAAATTTTTAAGGTAGTTCTTTTTGTGTCCTAATACATAAAAAAGATTCACTCACAAGATGCAGATCTTGATGAGAATACAAGAAAATTAATCAAAATTTGTAGAAACCATGAAATGCATTCTAAAATGAAACTAGTGAGGGTTATTAAACCCACAATTATGGCTATTTTAACCCCGACATCTTGTTTAAGTTTTTGTGGTAATTATGATTCTTGCGGCTCAGCATCTAAGAATTCTAGATCTAAATTACATTTAGTTGCCATATTCTCCAACTAGGCCTGCTGTGAAAACTTACAGGAAGAAGTATCAAGGGGTAGAGGCGTTCATTGGCATCATGTAATCTTGATTCAATTTCAGTTAGCGTTTTGTCTATTACTGGATTGAAGAGCGTGCTTTTTTATCACTGTTTTCAAGTCAATATATTCCTTTAGATGCCTTGTTGATATAAGTAATTTTGCTTGGGAGGTAATACCTCAATAGTATGCGTCAGGGACAGCGAAACTGCCTTCATCCAAATATTGAGCTTTGCTTTTTTCTGAACGCTCATTCTCTAATTCCTGCTGAATGGCAACAATTATTTTGGCAGCTGCTGAAAGATAATATACGTGGGTGTATGAGTGTGTGCGTGTGTGAGTGTGTGTGTATGTATGTGTTGGAAGATTTTATTTTACATCCTATTTTAATTTCCAAATTTTTTGTTATCCACGGATTTTTAGCAATAAATTGTTTGTGTACAAAATTAAATTACATTTTTGCTCTTACATAATGTTTGGAAAATAAATATGTATACTCCTGAGATAAAGAAAGAAAATTTATTTATTTTTTATAGTTAGAATAGTAAGACTCAACTTATATTCGTATGAAAATAAAACAGCCAAACTACTCGATGTATAAAACTTGAACAACACTAATAATAACAACAACGACAACAACAACAACAACAACAACAACAACAATAATAATAATAATAATAATAATAATAATAATAATAATAATAATAATAATAATAATAATAATAATATGAAAATTAGGCTTTTAGCAACATGCTTCATGAAGTCGAAGTGGGGTTGGCACCTGCGGGCCCCAGTTTCAAATTGTAGGAATATGCCCCCTGTGAGCCCCAGTTACACTCATGATGAGAATACGGGTTGCCATCTGTTTCTCAGTCGCGTAGTGTTTGTGTTTGTGTTGTTCATACTACTAAGTAAAATTGAGTTTGTTTTGTCAATGTCTGACCAGGGTGAACATCATCTGCCCTTTATAATATAAGACTTGGAGGGCGGGTAAGATGTATTGGGAATTGCTGCTTCTGTTTTCAATGGTAAAATCATCAAAGCTTTGATCATTAAGTCCACTTGTGTTTCTTGATTGCCGTCATTGACGGACTTGTTGCACAAGTGAAAGCCCGTAATTTACTGTTGCAATTTTTACGTTGTCTACAAATATTTTTGGTTCTTAGTGTTGGGCGCCTGCTAAAAGAGTATTTTAGTTAAGACTTGATAGTTGTGTGTGCTGCTGGTATCTGGATCGGTTTGTTTATTTGAAGATATCATTGGGTAGAAACTTTAGTATAGCATGAGGTTTTCTTGATGACGACGTAGTCTACTGTGACTTGCAGATTTTTTTCTGCCCTAAGGTTGTGGTAGCCTATGGGAAATGTCCCATCCTGGTAATATGTTTAACCCTGGATAGGTACGATGGGTCGTTTGCGACCCCGAGCGTCAAAAAAAAACAGGTTTTTCTGACGTGACTCACCCCCGTGACTGAATTTGTGGGTGATCGACCTGCAGGAGGTGTCTCCCCTACACGCTCTAGTAGTGTCCAGATGTGCATTGCTGTAGCTGTACTACTTCCCCGATTTCTGAGACGCGTCGGGGTCGAGCGCGACCGAGTTTACCCTTCTAAGGTAGTTTGCATAATTATCAAAGTTATTACGTATTATGAAATTGTCGTAGAATGGTGCAACTTGTATAGGTTATCAGTTGTGGAAAGTCTTGGTGGATTGTTTGGTTACCATGTGCATGATTTTTTTTTTAGTTAAAATGTCGTTCATCACCACGAGGACCATTTTACCGCGAGTGCCCCTTTTTCATTTTTTTTCATTTTTTTGCCAAGTAATTTTTCCGTAAGATATTGCCAAATAGGGTCGTAAAACTTTTGCTTGTTTAGTGTTGGAAAGTGTGTCTAGATGATCTGGCTACCCATGCATGACTTTGTTTTTGTCAGATACGACGTAGTTATTGGTATATTGGGTATTTAACTGCGGTTACCAATTTCTGTTTTTTTTCAATATTTGTAAAAATTACTACGTAGTAAGGAATTGCCGTATATTATTCATTTTTTTTTCATGTTTATGTGTTAGAAAGTGTGCCTTGATGGTTGGGCTAACACGTGCATGTCTTTTTTTTTATCTGAGATGCCGTATATTAGAATGTCGGGCATTTTACCGCGAGTGTCCCTTTTTCATTTTTTTTCATTTTTTTGCCAAGTCATTTTTCCGTAAGATATTGCGAAATAGTATCGTAAAACTTTTGCTTTTTTAGTGTTGGAAAGTGTGTCTAGGTGATCTGGCTACCCATGCGTGATTTTGTTTTTGTCAGATACGACGTAGTTATTGGTATATTGGGTATTTAACTGCGGTTGCCAATTTCTGTTTTTTTTCAATATTTGTAAAAATTTACTACGTAGTAAGGAATTGCCGTATATTATTGATTTTTTTTTCATGTTTATGTGTTAGAAAGTGTGCCTTGATGGTTGGGCTAACACGTGCATGTCTTATTTTTTTATCTGAGATGCCGTATATTAGAATGTCGGGCATTTTACCGCGAGTGTCCCTTTTTCATTTTTTTTCATTTTTTTGCCAAGTCATTTTTCCGTAAGATATTGCGAAATAGTATCGTAAAACTTTTGCTTTTTTAGTGTTGGAAAGTGTGTCTAGATGATCTGGCTACCCATGCATGATTTTGTTTTTGTCAGATACGACGTAGTTATTGGTATATTGGGTATTTAACTGCGGTTGCCAATTTCTGTTTTTTTTTCAATATTTGTAAAAATTTACTACGTAGTAAGGAATTGCCGTATATTATTCATTTTTTTTCATGTTTATGTGTTAGAAAGTGTGCCTTGATGGTTGTGCTAACACGTGCATGTCTTTTTTTTTATCTGAGATGCCGTATATTAGAATGTCGGGCATTTTACCGCGAGTGTCCCTTTTTCATTTTTTTTCATTTTTTTGCCAAGTCATTTTTCCATAAGATATTGCGAAATAGTATCGTAAAACTTTTGCTTTTTGAGTGTTGGAAAGTGTGTCTAGATGATCTGGCTACGCATGCGTGATTTTGTTTTTGTCAGATACGACGTAGTTATTGGTATATTGGGTATTTAACTGCGGTTGCCAATTTCTGTTTTTTTTTCAATATTTGTAAAAATTTACTACGTAGTAAGGAATTGCCGTATATTATTGATTTTTTTTCATGTTTATGTGTTAGAAAGTGTGCCTTGATGGTTGGGCTAACACGTGCATGTCTTTTTTTTTTATCTGAGATGCCGTATATTAGAATGTTGGGCATTTTTCCGCGAGTGCCCCTTTTTATTTGTTTTGCATTTTTTTGCTTAGTCATGTTACCGTAAGGAATTGGCAAGTAGTGTCGCAAAACTTATATTTTTATAGTGTTGGAAAGTGTTTCTAGATGATCTGGCTACCCATGCCTATTTTTATTTTAGCCAGATATGGCGTATATATAAGTATGTGTTCGATTTTCCTGTGATTGCCATTTTTTCGTTTTTTCCCATTTCTTCCAAAATTACTACGTACTAAGGAACTATCACAGAGTAATATTTCATTTATATGTTTATTTGTCGGAAAATGTGCCTTGATGGTTTGCCTAGCACGTGGCTGAAATTTTTTTTTTTCTGAAATGCCGTATATTAGAATGGCCATTTTTCCACGAGTGCCCCTTTTTATTTGTTTTGCATTTTTTTGCTTAGTCATGTTACCGTAAGGAATTGGCAAGTAGTGTCGCAAAACTTATAATTTTATAGTGTTGGAAAGTGTTTCTAGATGATCTGGCTACCCATGCCTATCTTCTTTTTTTAGCCAGATATGGCGTATATATAGGTATGTGTTCGATTTTCCTGTGATTGCCATTTTTTCGTTTTTTCCCATTTCTTTCAAAAT
>NC_090741.1:131342237-131347237 GCF_036898095.1 Palaemon carinicauda | reverse complement strand
TGGGGCATGAAGGGGGAAATCTGGATGGTTGAACTGGGTGCAGGGGGGAAATGACAGAAAAAAGGTTGGGAACTACTGTTTTAGATTATTCTGAATACATTATTCTTGCAGCTTGGGGCAGGCTCTAGTGATGCCTAAAGTTGCCAAGTATATCTATCGAATAAGAGATTTAATTTCGTTTGCAATGCAACCCTCTCTCAGCAACACTCTCCACCTTTGTTCTCGGAACAATAAATAAAAAGATAAAACTAACTCTGTGGTTTTCAAGAATATTCCAAACGTGTGGTAAATATAAAATTACCGTAATTTCACACAAACATGACTCAAGACCTAATGGAAACATAAAACCATCAGCCATCGTTCATACAACGTATGGTCTGTACAGCACAATTAATCGAGGTTGCATAAGACTTCGTAACAAAATATGTGGAATAAAATTTTAAATTATAAAAATAGTTTAAATTTACGTATACTGACTTGGATGAAAATACAACGAAGCGAAAGACGAAGGTCTTATGCAATTTACATACTATTCCTTGAACCTACAAGACTTACTACCTGACTATTCATCTCTCGAATACACAAATGAAATACATGAATAGAATAATTACTCAACACTACACCATCTTTGTATGAATATATATATATATATATATATATATATATATATATATATATATATATATATATATATATATATATATATATATATATACAGTATATATATATATATATATATATATATATATATATATATATATATATATATATATATATATATATATATATATATATATATTATATATATATATATGCCCCTAGGAATGCATACTAGCAGAAGAGATCTAGCCTATCCCTTCATAAAAGCCAAAGTTCTCCTCTCTCTCAAGTGCCTTGAGTGTTGTCCCGTCCGAAGTGAATAAGTTTTTTACCAAACGTATATCGTGTTTAGTATGTGAAATCATTACTTGAACTTTGAAGGTAATTAAAAATTCACTATTTTATTGTATGCTGGTACTCTATTAACTATTGTAATTGGCCCTATGAGATTCATGTAAAAACGTAAGGTGCATTTATTTTGTCTCATCTGGTTGATAGACTTGTGTGATCCAAACTAAGTAAGGTTATTAGTTTCTTTTACGTAAATTTCAATAAGATCTTAGGCAGTAGAGTGTTGAACACTGACTATTGTCTTAAATTAAGATTAAATATTTGAGTAAAATTTAATTTCCAGTGAAACAAATGATTGCATAATTTTCATAAGTATTATTTTCTTGTCTTTTCTAAGGTTTTGCTTAAATTTATTATTTCGAGTCTATTGATTATAATGTTCAGAGTGTAATATTTTTTTGTCTTAGTCTAAGTTCTGCTCAGAAATAATATTTGGAGTGATTTATTTTTCGTGTAAATTCTTCCAAAAGGGTTGTAATTATTTTAAAGAATATATTTATTTTTGCAAAGATTGTATTGTTACAATCACCAGTATTTCTTTCAGAACGCTCTCGTATCCCTGTTTAAGAATCAAAGTAGCTTTTCTAGGAGAGGGCACTCCACAAGCAAACCATTGTTCTGTAAGTCTTAGGTTGTGCCATAGCCTCTGTACAATGGTCTTCAACTGTCTTGGGTTAGAGTTCTCTTGCTTGGGGATACACTCAGGGAAAATTTGGTTATAGCATTGTGCTTTTCCAACAAGGGTTGTAGCTTAGCAGATAATAATAATATTATTAATACTCTGTTTGGTTTGCGAGTATTTACGATACCTTTGGATATTCAATGTTTTTAAATATTGCCGTCTGTGAGTTTTATAAGTTCTCAGAGCTCTGGTAATATTTGGGTATAACAGATTTATGTAAAAATAAAAAAGTGAGTTTGGAACTCGGGAGGTTTTGTAACTTGCCAGCTGTGATATATGATATATATTTTGGTGCCCAGACCATAAACCACATTATATATTTGTGGTACCCAAACCCTAGGGATCAAGCAAGTCTATTTCAAATAATGGTGAAAGCCAGCCATGCTTTGATTAAAGGTTTGGACAGTATAGTGTTGATAGGGTTCTGTGTATTGTTAGCATATATTTCTTTTGGAGAGATATAATTTTTTGTATAAATACAAGATGGGACAATTTAATATCAAAGAATTTTAGTAAAACACAGTAGTTCATAAATTGTCAAAAACTAACGTAACTAAAGCTCAGTGGCTCTCTATTTTAATGGCATGTGGGGGCCATGCCACGAGTGGAATGATTAAAGCTCAAATCAAGTGTCTTGCCTTAGAAGCGTTAATAAACTAGGAATGTTGGAACAGAATATAGTAGCAGCTTATGAACTGTTAGAGGAAGCCGAAGCAGAATTTGTAGCAAAGCAAGGATCAGCCTGACCTAGGAACCGAAGGAATGAAAGCAGACAGGAATTTAAAAGCTGAGATTCGACTAATTGCAGCAGAAGAAAATTTGATTAAGTTGAGGAAGATGGCAGAACGAGAAGAGAGGGAGAGAAGATGGGAAGAAAGAGAGGCAGAGGAAGGACGACTTTTGAGGGAAATGGAAGCAGAAGGGGAAGAAAAGGAGAAAAGGTAGGGAGAGGAAGAGATAGAAGAAGCAAAATGAGAAGAAAGAAAGAGAACGTAAAGAGAAAAAGAAGGAAGAGGCAAGAGAAATAGTGAGACACTCAAAGAAATTGGAACTGCTGAATGCTTGTGCAAAGTCGGCAACGTAGGGTTGACCCCTGCTTTGTACGATCCTGTGTTTAATGTGACAAACGCCCAGAGGGTAATTCTAAAATTCACAGATAATCTCACGACGATTTCTTTGATCCTTTAGAAACAGTTGCATCGATGATGGAATGGCCAGAAGATAAATGGTCTGTGTTATTGCAGAGGAATCTCTTTGGGAAAGGTCGCAGGGCTTATCTTTACTTATCTTAGGACTAGAGGAAGGAGTATCAAGAAGTGAAGAGGAGCGTGCTACAAGTGTATCAGATGACCCCTGAATATTATAATGAAAGGTTCTGAAATTTTAGGAAGGATGAAATAACGACTTTCCTGGATTATACTTATAAGGTACGATGATGATTTAAGAGATGGATAGAGGCTGCTAACAGGAGGAAAATGTCTGATCTAGAAGAATTGATACTACTAGAACATTATCTATGAGGAATTCCTGAACATATTCGAATGTACTTGAGAGAGAGAGGTGAAAAAACTTGAAAAAGCCACTTTGCCGAGTTAAGATTGTAATTTTATTTATTGTAAACCCTCCTCAGGTATAAATTTCAAGCCGTCGTTCTGACCAAGTGTCAAGTATTCGCCGAACCACGGAAACCAGTTTAGTGATAACTATGTGAAGAAGCTCAGTAGTTAAAGTGAAAGTAGCACTGATACTGTTCCAAATCCGAATGCAATGGTACCACAGCATCAATTGTCGAAGTATCAAGTATCCTGAAAGCCGTGCAGAAGGTTAAAATCGTCTGTTATAAGTATGACAAGAGAGACCATATTAGTAGGGAGTGTTGGTCGAACCATCCGAAAGCAGTCACCCAAGATGTTAAGGATATTTTCAACTTCACAGATTGCGAAGACGAAGAAACAGTCTTGGTCAGGACGAAGAGGAAAATAAACTAGATAACGTTTACACGACGAACAGGACAAACACAAGGAGAGTGGATACCTTTAAATTATATATTTATAAAGGCATGCTGGCAGCAATAGACGGGAGGGAACAAACACTGATCAAGATATTGCAAGACACAGGTTGTAAACATAGTGTTTTGATATGAGGAGTACATCCGTTAAAGGAATAGTCTGTCACAGGAGACTGTTATTTTGAATGGAATAGGAAGTGAGGTTACCCCTATTTGCAGTTTGAAACAGTCATATGATTTGGTGATAGGTAATTTTGATATTGCGGTAAAGGATTCATTGGCTGTCGAAAGAGTAAAAGTCCTGCTGGGTGATGAGGTTGGTGGAACGCCTGTTTTGCAGTGTTCCATTGTAACCAAGAAACAATTGAAGTATGTTCCTACGACTGAACTCGAGAGGGACTACCCGTATCTGTTTCCTAGTTGTGTGACGACTAGGAGTATGATAAAGAAAGTGGGAAAAAAGAAGAAAAAGAAACCGAAGGGGTGATGAACTTGGATGATTACTTTTTTTCAGAAGGAGAGTATTACCCTGACAGTATGCAAGAGGAGAACTCTTGAGTTAGCTTAGTAAGCCCGAAAGAAGAGGAACGACATACAAGTGGACAAGAAGACAAAGAAGAAATGGACATGGAAGAAATAGAAAATTCAGCGTTAGAAGTATGACAAGTGAGTAGGAAAAGGCTGATAGGATTGTAACGGAAGGATGCGCTGTTAACAGAGTTATTATACTGTGTGGTGGATGAGATGGAGTCACAGCAGTCTCCCGCTTGATAGTACCTAATGACTGGTTGCCTATGAGGAAGCATAGACCTGTCGATATCACTGGGAATGCCAAATTGGCGATATACCGACATATCTTGATTCCCACACCTTTGAGAAGACAGGTGATTGCCGTAGTGCACATATTGGGACACATAGGAATACGGAAGGCGACAGAGAACACTAAGAAACGCTTTCTCTGGCCTGGTATGCATGAACACATGTGCTAGTTTTTCCGTGCCTGTCATGTTTGACAGATGGCTGGAAAGCATGAGGAGTGCATCAAGGAAACTCCCTTACACCCAATTGAAGTACGAGGAGAAACCTTCAGCAAAGGACAGAATAAAATGTTGCCAGGAAAAGGGAAGGATCGAAAGGGAATGTAAGGAGAATAGGTCAAAGATTTGAGGAAAAGGATTGGAGAGTTAAGGAAAATTTCCCTATAATCATGAAAACGAGTAGAGGAAAAACGAAGAAAACGTTTGGCTTGAAGAGTACGAACAGATACGTTGCATTAGGACAGGTGTTGGCCTACATATTGATAATGAGGTTCACATTCGTTAACGAGTTTAAAGAACCATTCTGGATTTTGGAAAAGAG
>NC_090741.1:131329737-131337237 GCF_036898095.1 Palaemon carinicauda | reverse complement strand
AGTCTCGAAGAGTACATATACCTATATATGAATACCAGGCAAGCTAATATAGTGGTCTCACTCTATATTAAGTAAAGCATAGTTTGTAAAGAACCACTGCGTCAATATGAAACATCGACCAGTTCTCCGCACAATACTTGTATTGGACAAAGGTTTATATCCGCATAGGAGGAAACTTGTAAAACCGCCACCGTCCCCTTCTGGGACGGAGTCCTCCCGATAAGGGAAAGCATAAACCAATGCAACATAGCTTGCATACAGGAACAATCTATTAGAATTATCCCAGATAAATATACATAGAATGAATGCTCAATTATATCAATAAATTGAAACAGGTGAAGGAGACGCAAGGTTCTCAAGAACAAGTTTATTGATACACAATAAACAGACAGGTTAACAACAATTCTATATATATATATATATATATATATATATATATAAGAAGAGGATAACCAAAACTTTAAGCATAAGTCTGATAGTAAACAGAAACTTGTTTATCTGAAAGAAAAACATTAGTGCCACTTTTAACATACCGAGGTATGAAGGTCAGAAAAGTCTGTATTACTAATCAGTTACATTAGCGTTAGAAACGCTCGGCACACATGTCTGCACTTATGCTAGGTTCACCTTTGGAAGTGGAACAGTCAACGTGGGCACCTCAGTGCCCTCACTTAGTTTTTAGCACAGAATGTAACTACACACTCACCCTGGAATTAATTGTCCCAATTAAAACCACTGTTCCTCGCAGAGTTAAACAGCAGGGTTAACGACGCAACCCACAGCTACCACAGAACTCTTTAGTTGCTCCACTTGCTTCGCATAGTGGCGAAAGAACACTCTGGAAGACTTCCAGCCAGTGTATGAACGGAGATGTTCAAAATCCATACAATTAAGGAAATTTAAGGATGAAGCATCTTTCCTCGGATTGTGACCTGCGGGTGTACTGTCAGGATCCGCTCTGCGAATAAACTATGCGATTGTCGCCCTGAGTTGATTCAGTGATAAATTTGAGCCCGATGTTTCTCCCCTGAATAGTTGACCACCCTAGAAGTCTGAAGTTCTACGAAGATAGACCTTTAGGCATTCTACTGGACATAGAGATGCATCTCCTTTCAGAGGGCAGATTCTCCAGGGACCCCACCTGTTGGTGGGTAACTCATTCTTGGTGAGAAACAAAGGATCCGGAAACAGGTTCAGTTCTCCCCCATCCGGGAACTGAACACGACCTTCCTCTCTCGAGAGGGCTACAATCTCACTAACCCTGGCCCCGGACGCGAGTGGAAATAGGAAAATAACTTTTTGGGTCAAATCCATTAACGCACCCTCCTCATTGCTCCACAGAGAAGCGAAATGAAGAACTTTGTCTAAAGACCATGAAATGGGTTTCGGAGGTGCTGAAGGTCTGAGCCTAGCGTAGGTTTTCAGAACTTTATTGCCTTCTAATAGATTTGCAATTATTTTCCTCTAGGAAGTCTATGCTGGCTTCCGAAATCCCGAAACGCTTTCTCACCGCTAGGGAGAGAAAATCATGAGCTGTAGGATCCGGGTTTTCTGTGATGAAGCGCAGACAGAAGACTTCTGGACTCGCTGGGTCAGAACTGGATCTGGTAGCGGTAGAAACTTCAGTCGTAGTTCCAATGCCAGGGCGAACCACTCGCTGTTCGACCACATGTGGGTCACTATTGCCGCTACCCCCCTTGAAGGATCTCAGTTGTTGAGGACCTTCAACAGAAGGTTGTGAGGAGGGAACAGATAAATCCTGGACCATCTGTTCCAGTAGAGGGACATCGCGTCCACTGCTTCCGCTAAGGGGTCCTCGTAGGGGGACACGTACAGGGGCAACTTCTTGTTGTCTTTCGTCGCAAAGAGGTCTATCTGCAGTTCTGGGACTTGTTCAGAATGAAGGAGAATGATCCTGCGTCTAAGGACCATTCCGACTCTATCGGTGTGAACCTGGATAGAGCGTCCGCTGTCACATTGCGGACTCCTTGAAAGTGAACTGCCGACAGGTACCACTTCTTCTTTTCCGCCAATCGGAAGATGGCCAACATCACCTGGTTGAGAGGTGGTGACCTCGATCCTTGTCGATTCAAGCATCTCACAACTACCTCGCTGTCCATCACCAACCTTATGTGGATCGAGTGACGCGGGGAGACTTTCTTTAAGGTAAGGAACACTGCTATAGCTTCTAGAAAGTTTATGTGAAAGGTCTTGAATAGCTTGGACCAAGTCCCCTGGACTTTTTTCCGATGAGTGACCTCCCCGTCCCTCCTTCGAGGTGTCTGAGTGAATCGTCACTGACGGGGGAGGTGGCTGAAGAAGAACCGACTTCTTTAGATGTCTGGCTTGGGACCAAGGTCTGAGAAGTGTACGTAGCCGAAGCGGAACTGGTCTTCTCAGATCTCTTCGCTCGTTTGATGCATAACTTCTCCAAATTCCGGTTGCATCCTTTAGCTGTGATCTTAGCACTGGGTCTGTCACCGAAGCAAACTGGAGAGAGCCCAGTACCCTCTCCTGTTCGCGTCTTGATATCCTTTCGGAATCTAGAAGTCTCTTGACAGAACCCGCTATCTCCTTCCTTTTCTTCGCCGGGATGGAGAAACGATGTGACATTAAGTCCCAGTGGATTCCCAGCCACTGGAACTTTTGAGATGGAGAAAGTCGAGACTTTTTTCTGTTGATCTTGAAGCCTAGATACTCTAGGAACTGGATCACTTGACTGGAAGCTTGCAAGCATTCTGTCTCGGATGCTGCCCACACCAGCCAGTCGTCCAGGTAGGCTACTACCTGAATTCCCTTTAGGCGTGATTGTTTGAGAGCTACGCTCGCAAGCTTCGTGAAAATCCTTGGGGCTATATGTAGCCCGAATGGCATGGCTCTGAAGGCGTATAGTCTTCGTTGTAGCTTGAACCCTAGGTAGGGGGAGAGTCGACGGTTGATTGGAACGTGCCAATAGGCGTCTGACAAGTCTGTGGAGACGGAATATGCCCTCTTGGGCAGTAAGGTCCTTATGTGTTGCAGTGTTAGCATCTTGAATTTGCAATTCACTATGAACTTGTTGAGTGGCGACAAGTCCAGAATGACTCTGAGCTTTTCCTAGTCTTTCTTATGAACACAAAACAGCCTCCCTTGGAATTTGATGGACTTCACCCTTCGGATCACATTTTTCTCCAACAGTTCTTGAACGTACTCCTCCAGAACGGGGGTGGAGTGTTGGAAAAAACCGAGGGCACGGGGGTGGAGTGCTGTACCAGCTCCAGCCCAGTCCGTTCTTGAGTAGGCTGTGGGCCCAGGGATCGAAGGTCCACCGATCCCGAAAATTCTGAAGTCTCCCTCCTACCGGCATCATCTCACTTGAACTGCCGTCCTGAGGTCTTGCCTCCCCGACCGCGACTGCCCCTGAATCCCCTTCCCCTTGAGGGGCGCCTGGACAAGCCTCTGGCTGCTCCTCTAGGCTTTGCTCGAAAGGAAGTAGACTGCCCTTCGAACGTTGGGGTGAACACCGTGGACTGTGTCGACACGGCCTGGGGTACCCACTGGAAAGTGGTCGGGGTTTGTGCCACCATCTGGGGCACTGAAGGCATCGGCAACTGCTGTTGCTGTTACTGTTCAACGGGCTTGGCTGGCCGAGACGGTAGCCTAGGCCTTTTAGTCTTCCTCTTCGGTTGGGGACCCTCATCCGGGGAAGACTTTCTCTTGATAGACAGGCCCCACTTTTGGAGAAGATTTCTATTCTTCGTGGCGGCCTTATCCACAACTTCTTTGACCGATTCGCTAGGGAAAAGGTCTTTGCCCCAAATGTTGGAGGAGATTAGTTTCCTTGGCTCGTGCCTCACCGTAGCCGAGGTGAACACGAACTCCCTACAAGCTCTCCTCGCCCTGACGAAGCTGTAAAGATCCTTCGTCCCTGTGGCCAGATGAATCTTGGCCACTACCATGAACATTTCATGGACCTTGGGGTCACTTGCCATCGTCTCAAGAGTGGTCTGAAGAGACATTGAGGCAGCCAGTCTTTCTTTTGTCTCGAGCTCTCTCCGCAAAAGAAAGTCAGACAGCTTAGGGAGGTTCTCACCGAACTGACGTCCGGCAATATCAGCCTCCAACTTCCAGACTGAGAAGGTAAGATGGACGTCCTTCCAGTCCTTGTGGTCCATGGGTAGGGCCAGCGACAAGGGTTTACACTCCTCCAGGGAGGGGCAAGGCTTGCCAGCCTCGACTGCTTTTAATACAGCCGCAAACCCTTTCTGCAAAAAGGGGAAGGCTCTAGCAGGAGAGGACACAAAGGAAGAGAGCTTCTTACTCAATGCAGTAACTTTTGAGTTTGTGAAGCCCCTCTCTTTCATCGAAGATGAGAGCAAAGCTTGAGCCTTAGCATGGTCCATCACTATGACCTCCTTCGGCTCTGTCTTCTCCTTTGAAGCTGGTTCCTTCCTCAACCGGACATAACAGTCCGGATATGACCCTTTGCTGGGCCAGAATTCCATTTCCTCAAGGGGAACTGAACCCAGCTTATCCGACATGACGATCTTTCCAGTCGTCATCGGCATATGCTCGGCATATCTCCACGGGTTAGCATCTGAGCACAAGGGAAGGTCTTTCACATTGAGCCTTTCCTGGAACCCACGTGATGCTGCAAGCTCCTGCATCCGCAGTTCCATTGCAGCCGCCTTCTCCATATTCACCTTCTGCATTTGTTGGATCATTCCAATAATGGAGCAGAGGGCCTGTCCCAGCTCTATTGGGAGAGCGGACGATGTTGAGGGAATAGGTTCAGGGATCAGAACCGGAGCAGCCGACACCTCGTTGGCTTCTTCCTCTACGATGTCTGGGGCTTGATCTTCATCCTGGCCTCCTGCCAGGAGGTCTTCCTCCAGACGCTCGGACACGTCTGACATCCTGTCGCCTAACTGGATGTCTTGCACGGCGACCGCCACTTCAGCCTCCACCTGGATCTAAACTAGGGGGATCTCCTCTTGAGGCTGGGGAATCACTGCATCAGCTGATGCCCTAGGGAAAAGGTAAGCCCTCATCTTCTCACTTGGAAGATGAGGTCCAGAGGTGTTCTTCTGGAAGCCCCTTACCCAGGTGCGAAGCTTCCCCCTTGCTGTATCCCTTGATTCCGCTGTCTTAGGGGAATCAAAAGCTTCAGAAATCAGGTTAGAGCACACGGTACATACCTGGGGGTCCTAATACCGGAGCTCACCTTTGGAGACAGCGCATGCTGCGTGTCTCCTACATAATCCATGTCCGCAGAGGTTCTTACTGCGGACATTGCAGAAAGCACTTCCACACTTCGGACGTACCTCCTGCAAAGAGAAGAAAATTTCCATGAGTATCAAGTGAACTATGTACCACTGGATATGCACAGTTTAGCATAACAATTCAGAAAGGAAAGACACACACTTGTGTTTCCCTCACAACCAATTGTTGCAGCCTTCCAGATAATAAAATCGAATGGTTAATCTCTTCTAGAATAACCAATGCCAAGTTTCCAGAGGAAACAGGTGGAGCTCACACCTAAGCAATGATTTTAAAATCCTGGATAATAGACAAGAAAGAACTCACTTTCTAATCTGTAAGGCAACAGCAAAGGGCTGTGCAAGACAACACAAAAGTGTTAGAACACACAGTGCTGTACCAAAACTTATACTATAGTTTTCCTCTTACAGTATATGTTATACTGAAGAATACTGGTACAGCTTTAAAGTATACTACTTAACAGCTATAAGGTGGCAGAACGCTGGTTCAAATGCATGTGCCGGCCGGCAGTAACTGCCGGCCGGCAACAGCCAATGTCGGCTACACAAGGTAGCACCCGGCTGCCGGCCACTGCTCCTAGCGACCGGCAGACAAGGGCTGACATTAGCCGGCCGGCAACGGTAAATAACCGATGATGGCCGGCAGCAAAAGAACCAGAGGACTACGACTGCCCGGCTGCCGGCCTATGAGGCCGGCAGCCGGGTCGGGTACAGCACTAGAAGAAAACAGAATGAATGCCGGGATAAGAGCGTAAACTACCTCCAAGCCCGGCAATCCGAAATAGTGCATATAAGGAAGGGGAGAATCTAATTCAGGCTTCCTGACCAATGCCGTCTGGCTTTACAGGCAGGCATGGATGAGGGACCAAGGGAGGTCCGGGCAGCACTCAAAGCAGAAGACCCTTGCCGGCCGGCAGACTCTGCCGGCCGGCAAGGGACTGAGTCAATTCCACATCCTAACCTATCCTAGGTCCAGATGTAGAATGACGGACAGTACTGTAATGGCTAGGCCATTACGGAGATAGAGGGGGAAGGGACAAAAGAGGGTCCTACCAACCTTGCTTTAGTGAAGGATCACCCGCAGCCAAGAAAACTCATCTTAGCCTAAGGGAGATCCAAGGAGGGAGGCCAGCAATACTTGCCAGCTCCCAAAGAACCAAAGCAAGGAAGGTGTTGCTACTCCCAGGGAAAGGATCTTATCCTCCCCCGAGAACAGCAACAAGGACTAGTCTGCTAGATCACAAAAGAAGGAATCATCTCGTACAGAAACCTTCGGTAGTGACCTAAGGAGGCTAAGCCTCCTATGTCTGTGTCAGGCCAGCGAGGGAGACTCTACCCCAAGCCAGACAAACACAGACTCAGACTAAAAACTCTGTTGTTCTGTCCCTCTCTGAAACCAGACTTACTGGAACAGGAAGGTACAGTAACACCCCAGTATAGTTTTATCGAAAGTTAGTTCAGATAAACCACTTAGGGATAAGCCCAAGGCTTAAACAGAGGGAAAGGGATTGCATACCTTCTCCGAAGAAAAGAAAGCACCTGGGGAGTATGAGAAAGTATACTAAGGCTCCATAAGCAACTTAGCCTAGGCACCAAGAGAATCGATTACCTAAATCACCGAAACTCACTCGTATACTATCTTAGAAATATTCAACATAATCTTAAATGTATAAAAAACAGCCTAAAGCTTCAATAAAATTTTAATACACTCGGAAAAACCAAAATCATGCAGGAAGTACTAGGACCAAACGACTAGGCTACATGGCCTAGCGTAGGCCAGAGTTGGCGAATACTTCGCCAAAATAATACTAAAGCATGAAAGGAAATCCTATGTAACGCTAAATAGCTAAAATTTATTAAAGCAAAACAACCGAGAATGTCACTCTGGCTAACTAAAACTCATACCTAGCGAGCGACAGCGTCCATGACGCCTCCGGTAGGCTACGGCTCTTGTAAAAAAGATTAATCCTATTAATCACTTAAAAATTTACCAAGAGCCTACATTTATACATAAAAGACATGGTACTCAACTTATCAGAGGCCGACAAAGTTGGAGAAGCCATGAAAAGCTGAATAAATCCAAGATTTGCGAGAAACACAGGAAAAAACACCGAGTTGTTAAGCTACGCAAAAAGGAATACAGATGGCGCCAGGAGAATTGGGAGCCTTGGGAGCGGCTCCCCCTTTTTCTTTCCCGTTTTCGTTTCTTGCCAATTGACCCCTCGATACGTAATCTCTGTTT